>NW_006923449.1:27306-32190 GCF_000298275.1 Orycteropus afer afer | reverse complement strand
GAAATACTCCTTGGAAGTGAGAATGGCCAGACTTCATCTCACGTATTTTGGTCATGTTGTCAGAAGGGACCATTCCTTGGAGAAGGATGTCATGCTTGGTAGAGTGAAGGGTCGACAAAAGAGGGGGAAGCTTCAACGAGATGGATTGACATGGTGGCTGCGATGATGGGCTCAAGTATAGCAAGGATCATGAAGCTGGCATGGGATCGGGCAGTGTTTCATTCTGCTGTGCATGGGGTCGCTATGAGTCAGAAACAACTTGACGGCACCTAACAACAACAACAACAAGGAATACCAGTTAATAGTACCGTTATTCAAATTTATGCAGAGACCACTAAAGGTAAAGAAATTGAAATTTATTCCAATTTCTGCAGTTTGAAATTAGCCAAATATGCAAATCAAGTTGCATTGATAGAGAATGGTGACTGGAATGCAAAAGCAGGAAACAAAGAAGTATTCCAAAAGAAACAAACTTAGTGCCATCAAGTCGATTTTGACTCATAGCAACTCCTTTTGGGTTTCCAAGGCAATAAATCATCATGGAAGTAGATCACCCAGGGTTTTAGTTACCTAATGTTTCTCTGACAGGAATATACCACAAATAGGATATCTAAAAAAAAAAAACAGGAGTTTATTCTCGTACAATTTTGGAGGATAGAAGTCCAAGTTCAAAGTACCAGGCTCTAGGAGCTGGATGAAAGCCCCTCAACCTAAGGCTTCAGCTCTGCTTCCTGCTCCCAGGCCACTGAAGCTGGAGGTTTTTCTTCATTCAGGCAGCTTCTGGCTGCTGAAGTTGTCAAACCCAAGGTCAACAAATAAAAAGGCACAGTTTGGATTTCACCAAAGAACATGGCAAGCCACTAATTCAAATCCAGAAAAAGTCCCCAGATTGGACAGGCATGGCAGGCTGCTGAACAACAACTTGGCTACATGTAGGGTTCAAGTGTGTCAAAAAGACAGAAAGCTTCCTCAAAGCTGCTTCTGATTTATTGTAAGCAGACCACATCTCTAAAGCAGCAACTCAGCTGCTCCAGTAAATTCCACCATGTTATTGATTACCACTCTCACCATGGGGAATAACTACATCCAGCTGCCCAGCCATTCAACCAGGCCCAGTCACATTGAAAACAACCTTAGCTACCATACCCAGTCTTCCTTCCGTGGAGTGGCTGGTGGGTTTGAGTGACTAACCTTCTGGTTAGCTGTCAAATGCCTTAGGTACTATAACACCAGAGCACCTTAAAGAAGTATTAGCAGTTGCAAAATTTGGTGTTGGTGGTAGAAATTATGCCAAAGATCACATGATAGAATTTTGCACAATTAGAAAATTCTAGGATTCAATTCAAGATTGTAAGGCTGACACAGGACCAGGCAGTGTTTCATTCTGTTGTACATAGGATTGCCATGAATTGGAGTTGACTTGATAGAACCTAGAAACTAACAGATAATTCTTCATTGAAACTATCTTTTTTTCAACAACATGAACAGTTGCTGTACACATGGAGCTCATGAGATGGACTACAGAGGAATCAAACTGACTATACTTGTGTAAAGAGAAGATGGAAAAAACACCAATATAATCAGTCAGAACAACGCCAGTGGCTAACTGTGAATCAGGGTATCAATTACTCATATGCAAGTTTAAGTTTAAGCTGAAGAAAATTAACACAAGTTCCCCAGAGCCAAAATTTGACATTGAGTATATCTCACCTGAACTTACAGGCCATCTGAAGACCAGATTTGATGCACTGTAAACTAGCAACAGAAGACCAGATGAATTGTGGTTTGACATAAAGGATATCATAAGTGAAGAAAGCAGGTTATTTAAAAGGCAGGAAATGAAGAAAAGACCAAAATGGATGCCAGGAGAGACTGTAGAAACTTGTTCTGAATTAGAGAACAGCTAAGGCAAATGGAAGAAATCAAGGACCAATGGCACTGAAGGAAGAAGTCTAAGTTGTACTGCAGGAATTGGTGGGAAAATAGGGTTCAATAATTTGCAGGATACACACTGAGATATATATCCTTTCAACAAAAGGATGCGGCACTGGAGGTGCTCACTCTTTATGTAAAAAAAAGTAGAAAGAATGATACCCTCCCAAGTGACTGGAAGTAATCAGTATTTGTGACTATTTCAAAGAAAGGTGATCCAATAGAATATGAAAATTATCAGACTAGATCATTAATTTCACACTCAAGTAAAATTTTGCTGAACATAATTAAAAAATAATTGCAGCAGTAGATCAATAGAGAACTGCCTGGAATCCAAGCAGGATTCAAAAGAGAAAGTGCAACAGGGGATATCATTCTTAATGTCAAATGGATGTTGTTGTTGTTGTTATGTGCCATCGAGATGACCCCAACTCATAGTGACCACTCCTTGGATTTCCAAGGCAGTATAACTATGGTAGTAGATTGCCCAACCTTCCCTCTGAGGAGTGGCTGGTGGGTTTGAACTGCCAGTTTTCTGATTAGCAGTCAAGTGCCTTAGGCACTGTGCTACCAGAGCTCCTAAATGGATGTTAGCTGACAGCAAAGAATACCATAAAAAATGTTTACCTCTGTTTTATTGACTAGGGAAAGGTTTTCAATTGTGTATATCATAACAAATTATGGATCAAATTACTAAGGGAATTCCAGAATAGTTAATTGTGTTCACGAGGAACCTGTGCATAAACCAAGAAGGTGTCATTCAAACAGAACAAAAGTGTACTGCATGGTTTAAAATCAAGAAGGGTATGAGTCAGGGTTGTAGCCTTTCAGTCAGAATTGTATCCATTCACCATACTTAACTTGTATGCTTAGCAAATAATCCAAGGAGTTGGACTATATGGAGAAGACTGCGGCATCAGGATTGGAGGAAGACTCATTATCAACCTGTAATATGCTGATGACAAAAATTTGCTTGCTGAAAGTGAAGATGGCTTGAAGCACTTATTGATGAAGATGGAAGACAACAGTCTCCAGTATGCATTACACATCAACATAAAGAAAACAAAAATCTTCACAACTGGACCAACAAACAATATCATGATAAATGGAGAAAAGAGAGAAAAGATTGAAGTTGTCCGGCGTTTCATTTTACTTGGATCCACAATCATTGCTCATGGAGGCAGCAGTCAAGAAATCAGATGACCTTTGTTGTTATTCTTAGATGTTGTTGAGTAGACTCTGACTTATAGCAACCCCATGCACAACAGAACACAACACTGCTGGTCCTGTGACAGCCTCAATATCCTTGCTATACCTGAGCACATTGGAGCCACTGTGTCAATCCATCTCTTTGAGGGCGTTTCCCTTCTTCATGGACTCTCCCTTTTACCAAGCATGATATCCTACTCCTGGGAATGGTCCCTTCTAACAACATGACCAAAGTAGGTGAGACAAAGTCTGGCCATTCTCGCTTCCAAGGAGCATTCTGGCTGCACTTCCTCCAAGACAGATTTGTTAGATCTTTTAGCAGTCCATGGTACTCAGCATTCTTCTCCAACACTACAACTCAAAAGAATCAACTCTTTGCTACAGCACTGGGCAAATCTCCTGAAAAAGACCTCTTAAAGTGTTAAGAGCAAAGATCTCACTTTGAAAAATAAGAAACACCTAACTGAAGTCATGGTATTTTCAATTACTTCATATGTGTGTGAAAGGTGGAAAGTGAATAAGGGACAGCAAGAAGTATTGAGGCATTTGAATTCTTGTGTTGGCAAATATTGAATGTGCCATAAAATACTAGAATAAAGAACATATTTGTTTTGTAGGAAGTACAGTCAGATAGTTAAAAGCAACAATGTCCAGAATTTGTCTCTTGTATTTTAATCATATTGTCAGTAGGGATCAATCCTTGAAGAAGGATATCAGGCATTGGAAATAAGAGGGTCATCCAAAAACAAAAACAACAAAAAAACCCTTCAACATGATGGATTGACACAGTGGTTGCAATGAAAGGCTTAAGCATGACATCGGTTGTGAGGATTGCACAGGAATCTATTGGAGCAACTGAGTTGCTGCCTTAGGGATATGGTCTGCTTCCAGTATTTAAGATGAAGTATGGAGAAAGATCTCTGCAGCTTTTGGCACTTCTGGATCATGCACTTGGCCAAGTCTTCATCTCAATGTTCTGCCATGTTGTCTGCTGATTCTGGGACTGTTACTGGACTTGAATTAGTGGCCTGATGTGTTGTTTGATAATTTTCAGACTGTATCATTTTATTTGTTGACCTTGGGTTTGTCAGCCTCAGCAGCCAGCAGCTGCCTCAGTGTAGAGATGCCTCCAGCTTCAGTGGACCAGAAGCGAGAGGCAGAGCTGAAACTCAAGGCTGAAGGGTTTTTAATCTGCCATTGTACTTCATATGATGTTATATGAATGTGAAAGCTGGAAAATGAATAAGGAAGACCAAAGAAGAATTGATTTGTTTGAATTGTGGTGCTGCTAATGCATATTGAATGTACCATAAACTGCTTGAATGAAAAACAAATTTGTCTTGTAGGAAGTACAGTCAGAAAGTTCCTTAAAAGCAACAATGGCCAGAATTCACCTCTTGTATTTTGTATTTATCTTGTATTTCTTCGTTTCACCTTTTAATCTGCCATTACTTTCCTATATGCAGGAACATGGAGCCATCTTGGATCAGGGTTTAGTGCTCAGCTGCTAAACAAAAATTTGGTAGTTTGAACCCACCATCTGTTTTGTATGAGAAAGGTGTGGTAATCAAGTTCTTTAATGATGATTCCATTGCAAACTTTATGCAACAATTCTATTCTTCCCTTTGGAGATGATATGGGTCAGAATTGACTTGACAACAACAGGTCTTAGTTTATATGTAGGAACAGAACCATGTTTGAAGTTTTGTCCTTTCAAATTGTACAAAAAATTGTTACTAATTC
>NW_006923449.1:25455-27206 GCF_000298275.1 Orycteropus afer afer | reverse complement strand
TATATAAACCTTTTATATGCACAGTCTAGTCATTAAGCAAATTATAAATATCTTGGCTTTTGAAAGAGATATATAAATGTAATATACTGTAAGTATATATTTGCCAAATTATATTCTTTATATTCTTAAAACTTAATACTAGAATACAGGAAAACTGATAGCTAAGACTTCATTTTATGTTGCTTAACATCTAAACTGATCACGTGTGTCATTGGAAATTTTCTAAACAAGCACTAAATGGCATTAGTTTTCCTGGGTTTGTTCTTATAAAGACTGTATAACTGAGTCAATACATAACATTTGATATTTACTACTAATTTCAAAGAACAATGTGAAAGCAAAACAGAATGAGAAAACAAATTCTATGTTGTATTGTTTTTCTGAAACTATAATTGAGAAAAGTGCTTAAAATGGCTAAATTAAATAAACTGAAATAATTTCAATATATACTCCCATAAGTTTACTTTGGCTGCTTTAAGGTTACAATAAAAATTGAAAGGTAGAAAAAGAAGCACCAATGAATAGTACTAAATAAGAAGACCTATTCATGAAAATAGATGGTTTATTTAACATCGAAAGGCATTTGACTATGTGGTGCATAACAAATTATGTATAACATTACAAAGAATGTAAATTCCAGAACATTTAATTGTGTTAATGAGGAATCTATTCATAGACCAAGAGGCTGTCTTTCAAACAGAACATCCCCATTTAAACTACCGCATAGTTTAAAATGAGGAAAGGTGTGAATCAGGGTTGTATCTTTCGCCATATTGCCCAGTCTGTATGCTGAGCAAATAATACACGAAGCTGATCTATATGAAGAGAATGCAGAATAAGGAGGAAGTCTTGTTAACAACCTGGGATATTCAGATGACATAATTTTACTTACTGAAAGTGAAGGGGACTGGAAGCAGTTACTAATGAAGATAAAAGACTACAGTCTTCAATATGGACTACATGTCAACATAAAAGAAATAAAAGTCTTCAGAACTGTACCAATAAGCAACAACATGATAAATGGAGAAAAGATTGAAGTTGTCAAGGATGTCATTTTAGTTGAACCCAGAATCAATGCCCATGGAAGCAGCAGTCAAGAGATCAGAGAGCATATATAGTATTGGGCAAATTGGCTGGAAAAGACCTGTTTAAAGTGCTTAAGAGTGAAGACATCACTTTGAAGACTAAGGTATGCCTAACACATACCATGATATTTCCAATCTCCTCATATGCATGTGAAAGGGAGACAATGAATATGGGGCACCAATGAAGAATTGAAGCATTTGAATTTTTTGGGAAAAAAAATTGATTATGAAATGAACTGATAGAAGATAGAACAAATCTGTCTTTTAGCAAGTACAGTCAGAAAACTCTGAAATGCAAGAATGGCCAAACTTTGTCTCTCATATTTTGGTCATGTAATCAGATGGGACAAATCCTTGGAGAAGGATATCATGCGTGCTCAAGTAGAGGGTCAGCAAAAAAGTGGACGGCCTACAAGATGATGGATGGACACAGTGGCTTCAATAATCGTGTGGTAATTAAGTTGTTTAATGCTGTCAGTGATAGGATAATATCCATACTCCTAGAAGGAAGACACGTTAATATGACTGTTATTCAAATTTATGCCCCAACCACCAAAGCCAAAGAGGAGGAAATTGAAGAATTTTATCAGCTTCTACAGTCTGAAATTGACCAAACATGCAATCAGGATGTGTTAATTATCACTGGTGACTGGAATGCAAAAGTTG
>NW_006923449.1:17338-23000 GCF_000298275.1 Orycteropus afer afer | reverse complement strand
TGGAAGCTACTGGAGTAGCTGTTTAGGGATGTGATCTGCTTCCAGGATATAAGAAGCTTTGAGAAAGTTCCCTGCAGCTTTTTGTCATTCTTGGACCCTGAATATAACCAAGTCTTTGTTCAGCAGCCTGCCATATTGCTTGCTGATCTTGGGACTGTCTCTGGACTTGAACTAGTGCCCTGCCATGTTGTTTGGTAATATTGGTTCTGTGCCATTTTATTTGTTGACCTTAGGTTTGCCAACCTCAGCAGTCAGTAGCTTCCTGAGTGAAGAGAATCCTCCAACTTCAGTGGGCCAGGAGCAAGAGGCAAATCTAAAGCCCAAGGTTGATGGGCTTTCACCCACCTAACCCCTAGAGCTGTCACCTTGGACTTGGACTTTTAGCCTATTAAATGTAAGAGAATAAACACCTATTTGTTAAACACAGTCATTTGTGGTATTTTTCTGTTAGAGCAGCACTAGAGGACTAAAACAGAAGGGGTTTAACACAGCCATGATTGTGAGTATAGTCCAAGAACAGGCAATATTTTGTTCTGTTTTACATAGGTTTGCTTTGAGTGGGAACCAACTCCACTGCACTTAACAAAAATATTAGAGAAAATTCATTTCTAAGGTAGTATCAGATGTTTTAAGTTAATATTGAAAAAACACTTAAAACATTTTAATTTATTATGTGTCATAAATAATTTAAGTAATTCAAAATGAAAGTTGTTATATCAACTCTGAAATAATTTTCAGCACTCATTAAAAATAATGTTTTATTTTATGGCATTAAAGGGAATGTTTAATTATTATGATTCCCCATTCTTATTCAATCTATATGCTGAACAAATAATCCGAGAAGCTGCACTATATGAAGAAAAACATGGCATCAGGATTGGAGGAAGAATCATTAACAACCTGAGATATGCTGATGATACACTTTGCTTGCTGAAAGTGAGGATGACTTGAGGCACTTACTGATGAAGATTGAGGAACACAGTCTGCTGTATGGATTACATATCAATATAAAGAAGACAAAAAAAAATCCTCACAACTGGACCAATAAGCAGTATCACGATAAATAGAGAGAAGATTGATGTTGTCAAAGAATTCACATTGCTTGGCTCTAGAGTTGAGGCCAATGGAAGCAGCAGTCAGGACATTAGACGATGTACAGCACTGGGTAGGTCAGCTGCGAAGGAATTCTTTCAAGTGCTGAGGAGCAAGGATGTCTCCTTGAGGACTAAGGTGTGCCTGACACAAGCATGATATTTCTAATTGTCTCGTATGCATGTGAGAGCTGTACAATGAATAAGGAAGACTGCTGGTGAAGAATGCTGAAGGTACCATGGACTGCTAAAAGAACTAACAAATCTGTCCTGGAAGAAGTGCAGCCAAGATGCTCCTTGGAAGCGAGGATGGCCAGATTTTGTCTCACCTACTTTGGTCACGTTATCAGAAGGGACCATTACCTGGAGAAGGATGTCATGGTTGGTAAGGTGGAGGGTCAACGAAAGAGGGGAAGGCCTTCAAAGAGATGGATTGACACAGTAGCTGCGACAACAGGCTCAAGTATAGCAAGGATCGTGTAGCTGGTGCGGGATCCGACAGTGTTTCTTTCTGCTGTGCATGGATCGCTATGAGTCGGAAGCGACTCGAGGGCACCTAACAACAACAACAACAACAATTACTACAAAAGTTATCTTAGAGCTTTACATGATTCAAGGAAATTAATTCCTTATGTGAATAAGGAAAAATCACAATCTAAAAATTAAAATTTGCTATTTTTGAGATCATGTAAAATGAATTTTATCTGAACTTTGACAATATAGACTTACATATGAGAAGGAATAGTGTTAGACTTTGACTAATGTGTTTCGAAAGAGGTATTTTGAAGGAGATTTGGCCAATGCAATACATCACCTAACCTCATGATTGCTCCTTCCATGGGCATTAACCTTAGACCCAAGTAAAATGAAATTCCTTATAGCATCAAGCTTTATTCCATTTATTGTGTTGTTGCTTATTGGACCTCATGTGGGGATTTTGTCTTCCTTTATATTGAGGTGCAATCCAGAATGAAGGACATAGTCTTTGATATTCATCAGTAAGTACTTCAAGTCCTCTTCACTTTCCACAGGCAAGTTTATGCTATCTGAAAAGCTTAGGTTATTAATAAGTCTTCCATCAATTCTGATACCTCATTCTTCTTCATACAGTCCAGGTTCTCAGATTATTTACTCAGCATACAGATTGAACAAGTATGGTGAAAGGATACAACCTGATGTCCACCTTTCCTGATTTTAAAGCAAGAGCTATCATTTTGCTCTATTCAAACATCTGTTACAGTTAGGTGTCATTGAGTAGGCTCCAACTCAGAGAGACCGTGTGCACAACAGAATGAAACATTGCCTGATCCTGCGCCATCCTCACAATCTTTGCTATGATCTGGCCCATAATTGCAACCACTGTGTCAATCCACATAATTGAGGGTTTGCCTTTCTTCACATTATATACTTCTCCAGGGAGTGGTCCCTTCTGACATGACCAAAGTAGATGAGATGAAGTCTAAACATTCTCACTTCCAGGAAGCGTTCTGGCTGCACTTGTTCAAGGACAGATTTGTTCATTCTTCTGGAAGTCTATGGTATTTTTAGTATTCTTCACCAATACCATTATGCAAAGGCATCAACTCTTTCTCAGTCTTCCTTAATTGTTTGTACAGGTTTCACATGCATATGAGGTAACTGAAAATACCATGGCTTGTGTCAGGTTTACCTTAGTCTTTAAAGTAACATCTTTGCTTCTGAACAATTTAAGGAGGTCTTTTGAAGTTGATTTTCCTAGTGCAATATGACCTCTGTTTCCTGACTGCTGTTTCCATGAGTGTTGACTGTAGATCCAAGTGAAATGAAATTCCTGACAACTTCAACCTTTTTCCACTTATCATCATGCTCTTTGGGCCAGTTGTGAGGATTTTCCTTTTCTTTATGTTGAGATGCAATCCACAGTGAAGACTGGAATCTTTAATATTCACCAGTAAGTGCTTCAAGTCATCTTTACTTTCAGCAAGCAAGGTTGTGTCATCTGCCTATTGTAGGTTGATAACCAGTCTTCCTCCTAACCTGATGCCACATTCTTCTTCATATAGTCCAGGTTTCCAGATTGTTTACTTAGCATAAAGATGTAATAGGTATGGTTAAGAGGTACAATCCTAACACACATCCTTCCTTATTTTAAACAATGCAGTATCCCCTAGTTCTGTTCAATTGACAGCCTATTGGTGTATGTACTGGATCCTCGAAGATAATTGTATGGAATACCATTGTTCCCAATGTTATCTATAATTTATTATGAACCACACAGTTGAATGCTTTCACAAAGTCCAAAAATCCCAGAAGAACATCTTTCTGATATTCTTTGCTTTCAGCAAAGATCCATCTGACATCAGAATGATATTCATTTTTCCATGCCCCTTTTGAATCTGGCTTGTATTTCTGGAAAATTCCTGTCAATATACTGCTGCAAATATTTTTTAATTATCTTTAGCACTGAAAATAACAAAAACAACAATAGGAAGATTCTACTTGTATGTGATATTAATGATATTGTTTGACAATTTTCACATTCTATTGGATCACCTTTCTTTGGAATGGGCACAGATATTGATCTTTTCCAGTCAGTTGGCCAGGTAGCTGTCTTTCAAGTTTCTCTGCATATATATATAAGCACCTGCAGCTCTGCATCCATTTGTTGAAACATGTCAATGAGTATTCATTCTATCTTTTCCTGGAGACTTGTTTTTCAGCAATTCCTTCAGTGCTGTTTTTTTTCTTCTTTCAGTATCATTGGTTCTTGGTTATATTATACCTCATTAGAGAGTGGAATATTGCCTTTATTTGATACAGAGACTCCGTGTATTCCTTCCACCTTCTTTTAATGCTTCCTGCATCACTCAGGATTTTGTCCATGGAGTCTTTCAGTATTGCAGCTCAAGGCTTGAATTTGTTCTTCAATTCTTTCAGCGAGAAAAATGTTGAGTATGTTCTTCCCTTTTTGTTTTCTAACTCCAGCTCTTTGCACATTTTGTTATAATAACTTACTTTGTCTTCTTGAGCTGCTCTTTGAAATCTTCTGTTCAGTTCTTTTATCTTGTCATTTGCTTTAACTACTCTCATTCAAGAACAAGTTTCAGAGTCTCTTCTGACATCCATTTTGGTCTTTTCTTCCTGTCCTTTCTTTCTTTCTTTCTTTCTTTTTTTTTTTTTTTCTGTTTTATTTTCTTCATAAAGTATTCTTGATGTTCTCTGATAACTTCTCTGGTTTTTGGTCACTAGTGTTCAATGTTTCAAATTTTTCAGATGTTGTTTACATTAAGGTGGAATATAATCAAGGTTTGTCCTGATTTCTTTGGCTCTAGTAGACTTATTATTTTATTTTATTTTTTGCTTCAATTTGAAATTGTATGTGAGCAATTGATGGTTTGATCCACTGTTAGCTCATTGCCTTGTTTTCAGTGATTATGTTCAGCTATTTGTATTCAGGTAGTCAATCTGATTTCTGTGTATTCCATCTACTGAGGTCCACATGTAGTCATTTTTTATGCTGTGCAAAAAAGTATTTGCAATAAATAAGTCATTGGCCTTGCAAAACTCTAGCATGCAATCTCTGGTATCATTTCCATCACCAAGACCATATTATTCAATAGTCTTTGTTTCCAGCTTTCACATTCCAATCATCAATCATTATCAATACATCTTGATTGCATGTTTGGTCAATTTCAGGCTGTAGAAGTTGGTAAAAGAAAAAAATAAAAGTCTTCAATTCCTTCATCTTTCATTTTTGTAGTTGGTGTGTAAATTAGAATAATAGTACTGCTAACTGGTCTTGTATGTTTGTGGAAATTATCCTATCACTGACAGTATTGATCTTGAGGTTTTTTTTTTTTTTTTTTGACAATAAATGCAGTGTGATTCCTCTTCAATTTATCATTACAAGCATAGTAGATAATAAGTTGTCTCATTCAAAATGACCAATACCAGTCTATTTCAGCTCACTAATGCCTAGGATATCAATGTTTATGTGTTTTATTTCATTTTTGTCAACTTCCAGTTTTCCTAGATACTTACTTTCTACAATCCATGTTTCCATTATTAAAGGATATTTGCAGGTTTTTTTTTTTTTTTTTTTAACCATTTTGAGATTTTGAGTTATGATCATCAGCAAAAGACGGTCCTGAAAGGTTTATTCCATCCATTTCATTAAGGTCTACTCTACTTTGAGCAGGCAGCTCTTTCTCAGTTGTTTTTTGAGTGCCTTCTAACCTGAGGTGTTCATCTTCAGGCCTGTATCAGACAATGTTTCAAGATTATTCAAAAAGTTCCATAGTAATTAGCAGTCTTTCACTGCTATTCATATGGATTTCAGTGGTCCGTTATTTTTCAGAAGCAGAAGGCCCTGTTCTTCTTCCAAGTCTGTCTTCTTTTAGATACTCCGCTGAAACCTGCCAAGGGTGACCCTGCTGGCACTTGAAATACCAGTGGCATAACCTCCAATCTCACAGCAACATGCAAGCCATCACAGTATGACAAACTGGCTGATGAGCGATGGTTTGAACAGCTGGCTCATTGTTTATGTACAAGTTCCTCATCAGCATAATTAAGTGTTCTGTGTCTTTTTT
>NW_006923449.1:11183-12232 GCF_000298275.1 Orycteropus afer afer | reverse complement strand
CTCTGGGTAGCTGGCTGTGCCCAAGATGTGACTACAATCTTGTCCTTTGTCAGCTCTAATATATACTTGGGAATTCTTACAGAACACACAAATATACTTGTAGAAACATCTTCTGCCAACCTTATACATGGTGTTGGGCCCAATTCCCCATGCATAGACATACCTAACAGTTCAGCCTATCCACCCATCTATCCACCCATATATTCATGCTTGCCTTCACTGACAACACAGTACTGTATGTGCAAAAGGGTTCGTTCTTCTTGTCTGTACCTCCCATGCACCTCTTTATGTCTTCTTCTTCCTCAATGCTACCATGTTGATCATTCACATTTGGTACATTGTCCTTCCCTTCACCCACTTCTACACTTGTCTCTACCTATCTAACAGTGTTTCCTCCCCTGCCCTCCTACCCCTGGTAATCAACAAAGAAAACTTTCTCCCATATATAAACTTTTCCTTGATTTTTTACAATAACTGACTAATACAATAGTTGTCCTTCTGTGATTGACTTTTTTCACTCAGCATAATGTCCTCCAAATTCATCTACATTATGCAGTGTTTTGCATTCCTGTTATTCTTTAGGGTTGCATAGTATCCCATTGTGTGTATGTACCATAGATTGGTTATCCATTGTTCTGTTGATGGAAACTTACTTTGTTTCCATCTTTTGGCTATTTTAAATAGTGTTGTGATGAACATGAGTGTGAATAAATCTGTTCTTGTGTGGATCTCACTTCTTTAGGATATATACCTAATATTGAAATGGCTGGGTCAAATGGTATTTCTAATTCCATTTTTTAAGGAATTACCATACTGCTTTCCAAGGTGGTTGTATCATTTTACAGTCCCAACAACAGTGTGTGAAAGTCCAAATCTCCCTGTATCCTCATCAGTATTTGTTAATTTCTGTCTTGTTGAACTTTGCTACTAGTGCTGGGGCAAGATGGTATCTCACTGTTGTTTTGATTTGCATCTCTCTAATGGCTAACAATCATGAGCATTTCTTCATATGTTTGTTGGCTGCCTGAATATCCTCTTTGGTGAAGCAT
>NW_006923449.1:6969-8893 GCF_000298275.1 Orycteropus afer afer | reverse complement strand
AGAGATCCATATTTGTGCCCATTCCAAAGAAAGGTGATCCCACAGAATGTAGAAATTATAGAACAATATCATTAATATCACATGCATAATGCCAATATTTAGTACCACTAAATTTGCCTCTAGTTTTTCCTTGAGGAACTTTACAGTTTTAGGTTTCATATTTAAGTCTTCGATCCATCTGGATTTAGTTGTTGTGTATGGTGTGAGGTTCAGATCTTGTTTCATATTTCTGCAAATAGATATCCAGTTTTGCCAGTACCATGTGTTAAAAAGGCCATCTCTACCCTTTTTAAAGGATTTCGACACTTTGTCAAAGATCAGCTGACCATAGGTTGATAGATCTATTTCTGGGTTCTCAATTCTATTCCATTGGTCTATGTGTCTGTCATTATACCAGTACCAGGCAGTTTTGACTACTGTGACTGTATAGCAGGTTTTCAGATCTGGCAGTGTGAGACCTTTGTTCTTCTTCAATAGTTCTTTGTTCTTCTTCAATAGTGTTTTGCTTATCATAATTAAATGTTCTGGACTTTCCATTCTTCACAATGTTCACCACAATTTCTTAAGATCAACACATTCAAGTGCCTTTGCATAGTAAATAAAACACACTTAAACATCTTTCTGGTATTCCTTGCTTTCAGTCAACGCTCATTTGACATTAGCAATGATATCACTCATTCCATGTCCTCCTCTGATTACAGCTTGAATTTCTGGCAGTTCCCTATTTATGTACTGCTCTGACCATTTTTGAATGATTTTCAGGAACATTTTACTTAAATGTGATATTAATGACATAATTTGATAATTTCTACATTCTGTTAGATCACCTTTCTTTGGAATGGGAAAAGTATGGGTCTCTTCCAGTTGCTTGAGCAGGGATCTGTCTTTGAAATTTCTTGGCATAGATGACTGAGCATTTCTAATGTTGCGTCCATTTGTTGAAACATCTCAGTTGGCATTGTGTGTATTCCTGTGCCATTTTTTTTTGTTAATGCCTTAAGTTCAGATTGGACTTCTTTTTTCAAAACCTGCAGTTCTTGTCCACATGCCACTTTATGAAATGTTTGAACATTGACCAATTATTTTGGATACAGTAACTATGTACTCCTTCCATCTTCTTTAAATGCTTCCTAAATCATTCAATATTTGCCCATAATATCCTTTGACTTTGCAACTTGAGGCTTGAATTCTTCTTCAATTCTTTTAGCTCGAGAAATGCAGAGTGTGTTCTTCCTTCTCAGTTTTCCATCTTCAGTTCTTTGTACATTTCATTATAAAAGTTTATTTTATTATCTAACAGCCCTTTGAAATCAGTCAGCTCATTTACTTCATTATTTTTTACATTCCCTTTATTCGATCTCCAATAAAGAACAAATTTCAGAGTCTCTTCTGTCATTCATTTTGGTGTCTTTTTCCTAATCTGATTTTTTGGTTTCTTCATGTATGATGTTGTTGAAATCATCCCACAACTCTTCTGGTCTTCTTTGATTGGTGTTCAGTTCATCAGATCTATTCCCTATATGCTCTCTAATTAAAATAAGATATATTGAGGGGCATATATTGGCTTTCATGAACTTCTTCTAATTTTCTTCACATTCATCTTGAACTTGCACATGAGCGAGTGATGTTCTGTTCCACATTCAGTCCCTGACCTTATTCTGACTGATGATATCAAGCTTCTCCACCTCCACTTTCCAAAAAATATATTTAATTTGATTCAAATTAATTTAATATGTATTCCATCTGGCAAGGTACACATATATAGCCATATTTTATGTTATTGAAAAAGAGTTATTTGCAATGAGTGATGCTGTTGTCTTGCAAAATACTATCATGTGATCTCTAGTGTTGTTCTTTATCATCAAAACCATATTTTCCAACAAGCGATACTTCTCATTATCATTACGTATTAGTTGCATGTTTG
>NW_006923449.1:2180-5244 GCF_000298275.1 Orycteropus afer afer | reverse complement strand
AAAAAAAATATATGTTTTAGAAGAAATACAACCAAAATTTTTCTTAAGTTGCTTTAGGATGGAAAGACTTTATTTCATGTACTTTGCATGTGGTATCAGGACAGAGCAGTCCTCGGAGGAGGCCATGATGATTTATAAAGAAAAGAGTTAGAGAAAAAGAGAAAGATCCTCAAAGAGATAGATTGACACAGTGGTGCAGCAATGGACTCAAACGTAGCAAGGATTGTAAGAAAGGCACAGGACCAGATAGTGTTGTACATGAGGCCTTTGTGAGTCAGAATCAACTGAATGCCGCAGAGCAACATGAACAGCATAGATAATATGTTTCTGCTATGTTCTAATGTAGAAAACAGGAAATGAACAAGACAAAGTTCTTGTTCCTATGAAGCTTGTATTCCAGAGGATAAACCTGGACAATAAATATATAAACAGATACATGAATGAAATTTCTGACTGCCCTCATTGAGAAGCATCTTTTCAGATACACTTGATATACCTATGTTCTCAGAATATTCCAAGCTTATTCTCCCCTAAGGAAATTAACATTTGTTGACTCCTGCTTTATTTACCTAATGCTGCCATAACAAAAAAACATTACAAGTGAGTGGCTTTAAAAGACATGAATTTATTTTTATGTATTTTTCATTACTAGAAGAAAATCAGAGTATACTCTCTCCCACATGAATTTAAAGTTATTTTATCAGGGGAAAAAAAAAAAAAAAAGCAACCTGTTCATAACACAAAACTTGTTGAGAATATAATAAAGTAAATTGCACCAATTTAAGAAAATGTTGTTTGCAGAAATACCATACTACCACAGAAGAAACAATCCCACTGCTTTTGGTTTGAATCCAATCCATAACAACCCTGTAGGATAGATTAGAATTGTTTCATAGGGTTTCCAAAGTTGTAATCTTTACAGAAGCTGACTACATCTTTCTTCCACAGACTGGCTGGTGACTGGTGGATTTAAATAATGAAACTTGTGGTTAACAGCTGAGTGATTTTTCCATTGTCTCACTGAGCTCCTTCATTTTTTCCATAAAAAACTTCAAATTGTGTGCATCTGTGTATATGTGTGTGTGTGTGTCTGTGTGTGTGTGAAGAAGGACACTTTAGAATCAATATTGGCAATGTTAACTTTTGAACCATAAATAGCCCAAGGTAATGACTAGCATTTTAATTAACTGATAGCATTAATTTTTGTAAGATTTTATTATTGTCTATAACTATGGTTACATATGTACTTTTTCTTCTAAATTTACCTTTATGAATATTCAACATTTAATTTTAGTCTAACCTAAAGTCAATATTTGTGAGTATACAATTTAATAACAGTAGATCAATTTCTCACCTCAGCTTGGAATGGATCCCTTCCGCAGCATATACAAGAACACTGGCAATTTCACATTGAAAATTCAAGTTCAGGGTGACAGTGTTAACATACACACAGTTAAAATACACTCTCTTCATGCTTTGAAAAAATGCCTATTCCTCAAAAGTATAAACACTGCTAACATGGAGCAATAAGTACGATAGCATTCCAAGTTAACATCAATTGCTGTAATCTATCCACTCCAAATAAATGCACATAAAATTGCTAAAGTGCATGCAAGATAACACATGCAATTAATTTTGCTTTGTGTAAAACTGTCATAACAAGTTCAATGATTTATAAAAATGTGTTTTTTTTTTTATTTTTCTCTCTTGTGTTGTGCTATATTTGATTTGTCTCTAACACTTAGCATATTCAATCTACAAAAATGTTTAACACCTAGCATTTTCATATGCAAAAATTCCAAGTATACAATTATTAAAGGATGGAAGTTCCACAGGCTTGGCTAATGAAGGATTAGTTTTTTAAGTCCATTTGAAGGCACCTAAAAAACAAGGCCTGGCAAGCTGCTTCCACAAAACCCAGCCACTGACAACTTTTTGGAGCACAATTTTACTCTGACCCACTTGAGTATCCGTGATTTGGAATCAGCTGGAGGACCACTGGCTTCTTTTATTCTTTTGTGGGGATGAAGGATATTCACACAAGGAGCTGAAACCAGATACCTAATACAAGTTTACTCAGATTTCCCATAAAAACATAACAAAGACTGTGGGATTAAGAATAACTTAATTTCTGTGTGGAGAAATATCAAAATGGTAGAATGAAAAAGAATCTGAAGTAATCCACCATAGTTATTTAAAATAAACAACTAAATATGGAATTTTATAAGGAAAGGAATCAGACATTTAAGTGAATTTTCCAAGCAATTTTGTATTGATTATTATCATTTAGGGAGATTTATTTTTATTCTCTCCTTATACTTTGTTAATGTTGTTATCTGCCGTCGAGTCGGCCCCAACTCATATGAAATAATCAAAATTTTATCTCTATTAATTCCCATCATTTGGATGACCTGTTATTGGTGTAAGTAAGCATAAATATATCCGCATATATATATGGAAATAGGAAGTTATTTAATCTCCATAAAATAGTCATATTCAATATTCCTTATAATTATGAAGTGTTAATTACATAATGATGACCAACTAATCACAAGAACACAGTTAAAAGAGTAAGAAAATCACAATTCAACTCTAGTACTTTTAGATTCAAAACCCAGGCCCTGCACTTCATCATGTTGTTTTCTCTCAAACTTATGGATGTATAAAGCAGTGGTGTAAGTCAATTTCTGACTTTTTTTACTGACTGAGAATGACAAATCTATTATTCTAGACATCTATATTAAACAAGAATAAACACAGAATAGCATGCTGTGTTCAATGCACTTGTTGTTTTTGTTAACTGCCGTTGAGTCATTTCTGACTCATAGCGACCCCATGCACAGCAGAACAAATCACTGCCCGATCCCGCACCAGACCCACAATCCCTGCTATACTTGAGCCCATCATCACAGCCACCGTGTCAATCCATCTCGTTGAAGGCCTCCCCCTCTTTCGTTGACACTCCACCACACCAAGCATTACATCCTTCTCCAGGGAATGGTCCCTTCTTACAACATGACCAAAATAGGTGAGACGAAGTCTGGCCATTCTTGTTTCCAAGGAG
>NW_006923449.1:0-640 GCF_000298275.1 Orycteropus afer afer | reverse complement strand
TAAAAGCTTTCTCTTTTCCATATGAGTAAGGTTGGGTTTACTCAAATATTTCAGCTCTTTCCCAGTCCTATTTTGAGAACCTTTTAGCCTAAATGTACTATTCCTAAAGGTGTGCAGTAAAGTACCAAAAGAGTGTTTCTTTTCTATTCATAAGGTTTTCCCTGGCCAATACTTTGAGAAGTGGACGGCCTCTTCCTTCTTCCTATTCTGTCTCTGTCTATAAGCTGGGCTGTTACCTGTGCACCAGATGCATTTCTCTGGGTTGTAAACACCAAAGTCTCAGCCTCAAAACTCACATTTACATGTCCTCACAGTAGGACAAACCGACAGAAAAGTTTGTCTTGCTGTTGGAGACCTCTCGTATCACCCCCACCTGGGTCCCTGTGGATGACTGTTCCTCTTTCTAGCTTCCTGGCTTTTAATCCCGTTTCTCCTTCTCTTCTGGCCTGCTGTTTGGGCATCCTTGAGTTGTCTCTCCTCACCTGTAACCCTGGGGCTGACTGCTCTTCTGTCTGGGTTCCTGGCTTTTATCCCCTTTCTCCTACTCTTCTGGCCTGATGCTCTGGAAGGGCCTGAGTTTCCTCTCCTCACCTAATCCCTTCGGCTGATTGCTCTTGTTTCTGGCTTCCTGGCTTTTAAT
>NW_006923448.1:53376-53929 GCF_000298275.1 Orycteropus afer afer | reverse complement strand
TTTTTTTTTTTTTTTGTCAATCTCAGGCAACTATTAATGTTGTAATTACAATAAAGCAGAAATTGTATGGAATTGTTTTTTTCTCATTTATTTTAATAAGCAGCATGCAATGAAGCACCCAGTTAGAAAATATATTTTGCCAGTCCAGTCAAAATTGACTCAGTGGCAACCAACAATGATCACAAACCCTCAGGAGTGTGATGTCATAAATAAAATAAGACAGGGAATCTAGTAATAAATATGGGCAACGGTCCTATGAATTCAGTGATATAACCTTATACTTTTACTTATGAGAACACATGCATTTTTAAAACCTGGGATGCAAATAATAACAGTATTTTAAAATGTAATATTAGACACCCATTAAACTACATCCTCCCAGTCTCCAGAAGGCAGAAAAATAACATCCTGTCACCTAAATGTAAAATTATCATGTTTATATAAATAAGCCCTGGAAAAATAATCCCTGATGATGCAGTGGTTAAGCATTTGACTGCTAAGCAAAAGTTTGGTGATTCAAACCCACCAGCTGCTCTGTAGCAATGTTGTTGTT
>NW_006923448.1:50817-52311 GCF_000298275.1 Orycteropus afer afer | reverse complement strand
GGTATTGGCCATTTTGAATCAGACAACCATGTGGTCTACTAGCTCAGGAATAACAAACTGAAGAGGAAAGGTGTGCCATTCATTGTCAAAAGAACATTTCAAGATCTATCCTGAAGTACAATGCTCTCAGTGATAAGATAATATCCATACACCTATGAGGAAGAATGATGGGCTCAAGTATAGCAGGGATTGTGGGGCTGGCGTGAGATCGGGCAGTGTTTCGTTCTGCTGTGCATGGGGTCTCTATGAGTCAGACACGACTCGACAGCACTTAACAACAACAACAAGGAAGACCAGTGACTACTACCATTATTCAAATTTATGCACCAATTACTAAAGCCAAAGATAAAGAAATTGAAGTTTTTTTTTTTTTTAATCAACTTTTGTAGTGTGAAATTGAACAAACATGCAATCCGGGTGTATTGGTTATTACTGGTTATTGGAGCACTGGTGGCATAGTGCCTAAGGCATTTTACTGCTAACCAGAAGTTTGGAAGTTTTAATCCACCAGCCATTCTGCAAAAGGAAGACTGCGCAACCTATTTCTGTAAAGACTTACTGAGTTGGAAACCAAGGGGGAGTCACTATGAGTCAGAATTGACTCGATGGCAGTGAGTTTGGTTTTGAGTTTGGTGATTGGAATGCGAAAGTTGGAAACAAAGAAGAAATATCTATAGTTGGAAAATACGGCCTTGGTGACAGAAATGATGCTGGAGCTTGCACAATAGACTTTTGTAAATATTTTTTTTCAACAATCATTGAAAATATTTTAATCATTATATGTTCTAAATATCAGAACTAAAACCAAAAAAACTAAAGTCACTGCCATCGAGTCGGATCTGACTCATAGCGACCCTTCCTTGGGTTTCCAAAGCAGAATCACTATGGAAATAGATTGTCCAACTTTCCTTCTGAGGAGTGGCTGGTGGTTGGTTTGAACCGCCAGCCTTCTTCTGGTTAGCAGTCAAGTGCCTTAGGCACTATGCCACCAGAGCTTCCAACTATCAGAACTAGTCACTTATTATAAATTTACCCCATCTGTCTGATTTCTATATTAAATGCCTACTATGTGCAAGACATTGTGTTAAGTCCTTTTAGAAATACAAAAACAAAAAAAGAAACTATTCTTGTGTTTTGGCGCCTGTGTGTGTGTGTGTGTGTGTGTGTGTGGCAGTATGTAAGTGAAGTGACACAGGGATAAAGAAAATTATAGAAGAAAAGTTTGGTGATGTAACATTATTTTCTCCACATCTGTCCTTTCTGGTACCAGCACATAATTTGCTATTTGTCTGTATGAGTTCTTTTCTTCACTGAATTGAATTCATTGAATTGTTACAGTTTCTAATGACCTCTTACAACTCTTGGTCTTCCCCTGTTGTTGTTGTTGTTATTTGCCATTGAGTCGGCCCCGACTCATAGCGACCCCTCCTTGGGTTTCCGGAGGCAGTATCACTACGGAAGTAGGATTGCCCAACCTTCCTTCCGAGGAGTGGC
>NW_006923448.1:14420-20107 GCF_000298275.1 Orycteropus afer afer | reverse complement strand
CACGATTATCTTCTGTGTCTGTGTTAATTGGTTTCCCTTTTCTTTGTTGAAGAGGGTCTGTGCAATCCTTCTGCCTAGTCCGCCATCTTGCTGGAACTCTCAAGGGCCTTTCTTCTATATGGTAGATTTGATTTCTTTGTGGTAATCTGTCAATTCAGTAATTTTTTCAAGCATTCCAAGGGTAATCACAGTTCAGGGTTTCTTATTTATTCTTGTGTTTAATGTTGGAGATGGGGTGGGACTACAGCTATGCCATGACATTGGTGGGAGCAGACTCCCAGTTCACAACTTTCTTAAGTTCTCTGTTGTTTTTTGTTGATGACCTCCCTGCCACGATGCGCAGTCATCAGGACCCCATAAGTTATACTGCATCCCCCTTTTCTGGTCCACCAAGCTTCTTTGGGTCTGCCTAAAAATTTTAGACACTTTCTGCTGGTGGTACAGAAGACTGTAGGATGCTCTTCATTACATCTTCGAAGTGACCGGAGATACTTCTGTTCCCATAACCCATTTGGCCTAGACTTGCCCCTGTTTCTTCTTTTCTATGTGTCTCAGTTTCCTAGTGTTGCTTTAACAAAAATACCACCAGTAGGTGGCTTTAAAGAACAGAAATTTTATTTATTCACAGTTTCGGAGGCTAGAAATTCTAATTCAAGGTGTTGGTGTGGTTATGCTCTCTCTGTGTTTGGTCCAAAGGAAGATTATTTTTTTGTTGTTGTTGTTGTCTCTTTTAGCCTCTGTCAGCCATGAGCATTTTTTGACATTTCTTGGTTGTAGATTGATTGTCACCTGGTGTCTTCCGTTTGTGTGTCTCTACACCTATTCCACTC
Organism: Orycteropus afer afer; assembly: GCF_000298275.1. Taxonomy (NCBI): domain Eukaryota; kingdom Metazoa; phylum Chordata; class Mammalia; order Tubulidentata; family Orycteropodidae; genus Orycteropus; species Orycteropus afer. Next base: position 19,277 of record NW_006923448.1, on the reverse strand, counting down.
TTTGTAAGTTACAATTCAGAAGTGATTAGGTTTAGGGGCACCCTATTCCATATGACTTCATTAACATAATCAAAGAAAAAATCACAATTCCAGACAGGAGTATATCCACATACACAAGTTACTACAATATATTTTTTTGAGGTAGATAATTCAGTCCATAGCACTGTAATTATTGTTCTGCATGTGGAGTGCTTCTTGATGAAACTTATGTTTTCCCTTGGCTTCTTCTGAGGAGTTAGCACAGATTTCCTGTTTTTTTAGATCTCCTCAGACTTCTCTGGACTTTTCATTACTGCCTTTCTCCTGGTAATATTGCAAAGTAGAATGATATGCTCTTTTCTTTTTGAGAGTTTCACCAGAGTTTAATATCTTTCTCCTTCTTAGAATTCTCTTCATTCCCATACCTGACAAATGTGTTTAGTGCAGGATAAACTGGGTATTTCCAACTATTACTTATATGTATGCTTAAAGCTCATTTTCTGTTTTGAAGTTGTTTTTTTTTTTGGTGTGTGTTTTTTAATTTTGGAAAATTTAGCCCTTGCAAACAAAAATCTTGACTTTCATGTGTCTCTGCTGTGAGTTCCAAAAGGGGCAAAGGGAAGGAAGAACAAGAATGTAGGGGAAAAAAAAATGCAGCAAATCCTGATGCCTGATGATAATGTGCATTCAAGCATAAGAAGTATATGAAAAGTATTGGTGGTTAGCTCCTGTCTTCTGCCTTGTTTCCATTTGTGAATGGGGCTTAGTTAAAGTTCTTACTACCTGTTGGTGGATTAGGGTCAGGAAGGAACTATTTGAGCATCATTTAGGAGTTTCTTATTTTAATTTTACATGTTGTTGTTAGGTATCATCATGTTGGCTCTGACTCATAGCAACCCTATGTACAGTAGAATGAAACACTGCCTGGCACAGCACCATTCTCACAATCCCTGCCATGCTGGAGCCCATGTTGTAGACACTGTATCGATCCATTGAAGGTCTTTGTCTTTTTCCCTGACCCTCTACTTTACCATGCAAGATGTCCTTCTACAGGGAATAGTCTCTTCTGACAAATGACCAAAGTAGGTGAGACAAAGTCTGGCCATTTTCACTTCCAAGGAGCATTCTATCTGCACTTTGTCCAGGACAGATTTGTTCATTCTTCTGGCAGTCCATGGTACTTTTAGTATTCTCCAACACCACAACTCAAAAGCATCAATTCTTCCTTGTTCTTCCTTATTCATTGTCCATCTTTCACATGCATATGAGGCTATTGAAAATATCAAGGCTTGGGTTAGGTGCATCTTAGTCCTCAAAGTAATATCTTTGCTTTTCAACACTTTTAAGAGATTTTGCAGCAGATTTTCCCTGTGCAATATGATGTCTGATATCCTGAGTGCTGCTTCCTTGGGTGTTGACTGTGGATCCAAGTAAAATGAAATCTCTGACAACTTCAATTTTCTATAGTATATGTTTTTCTACCTTTATTTTTGTGCTTTGTAAGAAACAGTAGACTATCTGAGAAATTTTGTTTTTCACTGAAAATACAATAATGAGAACTTGTGTTACACATGATGTAATTTTTTGACCCCACAATGTCTCGGTAGGTTCTACTGTACAATTGTTATGTGCTTTATTACATGCACAGATACACATACTTTTACTCTATCTATCTATCTATCTATGTATTTATCTATCTGTCATGAAGATATCTATTGTTATGTGTAATATTATATATGCTATAGATGATTTTGTAATAATCTTTTTTCAATTCATATATTGTGAACATTTTTTCTCATAATTTCTCATAACCTGAAACACTGTCTGATATAGTGCTGGAAGATTAGCCTCTCAGGTTTAAGGCACTCAAAATATGACTGGGTGAGAACTACCTTCTCAAAGTAGAATGGACCTTAATGAGGTAGATGGAATAAAGCTTTTGAGACTTCCATTTGCTGGAAAATTTGGCCTTGATGACCGAAATAACTCTGAAGATTGCATGATAGAATTTTTTCAAGACCAAAGACTTATTAATTGCAAATACTTTATTTTTCAGCAACATAAATGGTGGCTATACATGTGGAGTTCACCAGATGGAGTACACAGGAATCAGATTGACTACATCTGTGCCAAGAGGTGATGGAAAAGCTCAATATCTTCAGCCAAAACCATGCCAGGAGCTGATTGTGGAACAGACCATCAACTGCTTATATGCAAGTTCAAGTTGAAGTTGAAGAAAATTAAAACAAGTGCATGAGAGCCAATATATGACCTTGAATTTGAGACCATCTAAAGAACAGATTTGATGCATTGAACACAAATGACTGAAAACCAGAGGAATTGTGGGATGCCATCAAGAGCATCATACATGAAGAAAGCAAGAAGTCATTAAAAAGATGAGAAAAAAAGAAAAGACCAAAATGGATGTCAGAAGAGACTCTAAAACTTGCCCTTGAGTGAAGAGTAGCTAAAGCAAATGGAAGAAATGACAAGATAAAAGCTGAACAGAAGATTTCAAAGAGCAGCTCAAGCAGACGAAGCCAATTACTATAATGAAATATGCAAAGACCTGGAGTTAGAAAACCAAAAGGAGAACTATTGCAATGGTAGCATGTGATCAAGAACCAATGGTATTGAAGGAAGAAGTCAAAGCTGCCCTGAAGAAACTGGTGTAAAACAAGGCTCCAAGAATTGACGGAATACTAATTGAAATGTTTCAACCAATGGATGCAGCACTGGAGGTGCTTATTAATTTATGCCAAAAAATTTGGTAGATAGCTACCTGACCAAGTGACTAGAAGAGGTCAATATTTTTACCCATTCTAAAGAAAGTTGATACAACACAATGTGGAAATTATCAAACAATATCATTAATATCTCAAGGAAGTGAATATTTGCTGAAGATTATTCAAAGCAGTTGCAGCAGTATACTGACAGGGAACTTCCAGAAATGCAAGCTGGATTTCAATATCTTTGGTTAAAGAAGATCCACTGTGTGAATCATAAAAACTTATGGATAACATTCAGAAGAATGGGAATTCCAGAACACTTATTTGTGCTCATGAGGAACCTGTACATAGATCAAGAGGCAGTTGTTTGATCAGAACGAGAGGATACTGCATGTTTTAGAATCAGGGATAGTGTGCGTCAGGATTCTATTCTTTCACCATACTTATTCAATCTGTATGTTGAGCAAATAATCTGAGAAGCTGGACTACATGAAAAAGAACACAGCATCAGGATTGGAGGAAGATTCATTAACAACCTGAGATATGCAGATGATACAACCTTGCTTGCCAAGAGTGAAGATGACTTGAAACACTTACTGATGAAGAAGAAAGACTACAGTCTTCGGAATGAATTACACCTCAACATAAAGAAAACAAAAATCCTCACAACTGGACCAAAAAGGAACATCACGATAAATGGAGAAAAGATTGAAGTTGTCAGGGATTTCATTTTCCTTGGATCCACAAACACCTATGGAAGCAGCAGTCAAGAAATTAGACTTCGTATGGCACTGATGGCACATAACAACATAACAACAATATATGACTCGTATGACTCGATGGCACATAACAACATAACAGCAACAACATGGCACTGAGCAAACATGCTGCATAAAAATTCCTTAAACTGTTAAGAAGTAAAGATGTCACTTTGAAGACTAAGGTATGCCTAACTCAAGCCATGGTATTTTCAATCACCTCATATGCATGTGAATTCTGGACAATGAATGAGGAAGACCTAAGAAAAGTTCATGCCTTTGAATCGTGGTGTTGGTGAAGAATACCACAGAATGCCAAAAGAAGTAACAAGTCTGTCCTGGAAGAAGTGCAGCCTGAATTGTCCTTGAAAGTGAGAATGGCTAGACTTTATCTAACCTACTTTGGTCATGTCAGAAGGGACCATTTCTTGGAAAAGGGTTAGCAAAAAAAAAAAGGGAAGGTCTGCAAGAGATGGATTGTCACAGTGGCTGTAACGATGGGCTCAAGCATAGCACCGATTGTGAGGATAGAACAAGACTGCACAGTGTTTTGTTCTGCTGTACATGGGCTTGCTTTGTGTTGGAGCCAACTCAGTGGGACCTAACAACATTCACTTATTTCATTAAGTAGGATTATATAGCATTTGTCTTTTTTTGACTGACTTATTTCACTCAACATAATGTCTTCAGGGTTCATCCATGTTGTGGAATACATCAGTACCCTATTTCTCTTTTTGGCTAAATAATATATATGTTCCACATTTTGTTTACCCATTCATCTGTTGATGGACATTTGAGTTGTTTCTACCTTTTGCTATTGTAAATAATGCTGTACTGAACATAGATATATAAGTTGGTCACTCCATTCTTGAAATACTTGAAATCGATGCCTTCCATGATGTTCTGGTTACCTAGTGCTGCTCTTAAAAGAATATACCACAAATGGGATGGCTTAAACCAACAGGAGTTTATCCTTACAATTTGGAGGCTTTAAATCCAAGTTAAAAGTGCCAGGCTCTAGGCTGCTGTGTGAAAGCCCCTTGACCTTGGGCTTCAGCTCCGCCTCTTGTTCCTGGCTCACTGGAGCTAGAGACTCTCTTCACTCAGGCTGCTAAGGCTAACAAGCCCAAGGTCAACAAATAAAATGACACAGTCCTAATGTTACCAAACCACATGGCAGGCCATTTATTCAAGTCCATTGTAAGTCCCAAGGTTGGCAGAGCATGGCAGGCTGCTGAACAATGATACAGCTACATGCATGGTGCAAGTGTGTCATAAGCTAGAGACCATTCCCAATGTTGTTTCTTATATATGGGAAGCAGACCACATACCCAAAGACAGCTACTCAGCTACTCCCAGTAGATTCCACCATGGAGTTGATTACCAGTCTC
>NW_006923448.1:4730-10175 GCF_000298275.1 Orycteropus afer afer | reverse complement strand
TTGTCAGAAGGGACCATTCCCTGGAGAAGGATGTCATGCTTGGTAGGGTGGAGGGTCGACGAAAGAGGGGGAGGCCTTCAATGAGATGGATTGATATGGTGGCTGCAATGATGAGCTCAAGTATAGCAGGGATTGTGGGGCTGGTGCAGGATTGGGCAGTGTTTCGTTCTGCTGTGCATGGGGTTGCTATGTGTCACAAATGACTCGATGGCACTTAACAACAACAACAACAACAACATTTGTGCAGGGAAAATAAAAAACAATGAAATGAATGGCTAAACTCCTATTGTTGAAATCTGTTTTTGTAAATATAAATTGTTTCCATTTTTTCTATTATAAATAACTTAATTAGTTTGGCACAATATTTTTTTGGCTGTATTTGAACTTTAGTTACTCGATTCATCATTGCTTTCATAACAATAAGTAATAGAGTATTTTTAAATTAAATATTTGCTGTATTTTGCTATAAGCAAACTTTATATACAAAGACCTAAACTGTTAATTCAGAGAAAGAAGAGAAATCATTTTATAAAACATTATAGTACATAGTAACACATCTTTTAAGGGGAAAATTAGTTTTCACATAATTTTTAAATTTGTAATAGGTATAATGAAGTGTACCTGGCCATTATTCTATACGTGTGGTACTTTTCTCCCGGATGGCTGCAAACAAAATGAGTTTTGTAACAAGACAAAAGCATTCCAAGTCATCTTCCTGTGACTTGTTGAGCAGATTTCTGTACTTTGGGTCAGTAAGCTTGTCCTTATAAACCAATGGACCCTTTCCATGCTCTATGCCTTGTAGCTCTTGAAGAAATGACTTCTGTTTCTAGCTTCGTAAGTCCCAAAATCTTTGAAGCAAACAATAGCATACCACTCTTCATGTGTTCTTTACTGCTCTTTCTGAGAGTGTGAAAAATATTAACAGCTAGAAAGGTATGTTTGTATCTGTTATGTGTTTTTAAACTCTTGGTTGGAAGGCTGAGAGATTTCAAGCAAACAAGAAAGAAAAGAAAAAAACAGGGTTTCAGTCACATTATATGGATTATATGATTAATTAGAATACTGGAACTATCTAATAAATGTCATCTTGTTTGCCTACAAACATTCACTCATTTTCCTGGTTATATTTGACCAAAGAAAATTTTGGTGTTAGACTAATTTGCATCAACATTTGTTGGTATATTTTCAAACTGATAGTTCTTGAAAGAAAGAACAGGTCTTACAGCTCTCACTTATATTTTTTGGCTTGTACATGCATTTTCATAGACTGCATGGAAATACTGTGAACAAGGATTATCTCTTCAGGCTTAGGTGTAAACACTAGAGCTTATTATAATAACTTGGATCATATACCATCCTAGGAGGTGGCGTTATTTCCTCCAGATACCTGAGTGGATGAATCAGTTGCCAAGCAACTTACATTCTTATGGGGCTGGGCTGGGGAACAAAAGAGTGCCAGTGGCAACACAGAAGTGAAATGACAGACAGAAAACTAAAGTTTACATTTGGGAGTTGTAGTGCATAACTGTTTAGAAATTTGGAATGTGTTTCCTTTAATAATTCAGTTCAATACCTATCAATGTATGCTTATATATTTCATATCCATGTCTATCTATCCATTCATCAATCACCCATCCTTTCTATTTTCTACCCACACATCTCTACATCCTCGCATCCATCCATCCTGACATACTGATTCTGAGATTAGAAATTACAAGTAGTAGGCTAGAACTATGTTTATCTCATATTAACTACTTTGCCAATAAATATTGATAATTTCTTGTCCAGTCAAATAATTTTCTCTGTTACTTTTTCTCCTTAAATGTTTTACTGTTTCTCTCTCATGAGTTCTCTTTCATTTTTTTTTTTTTCCTCAGAAATTATTTTTATAGATGGGACCATTGCTTCATTGACTTACTCAATGAAGGAGTAATATGGATTCCAGGCCTCATGTCCCTACACTATAAAAGACCTCTCTCCTGGACACCTATGTACCAAAACTGAACATCCTGATGTCTAAAGGTAAACCAATGGACAGAGTCTAAAATCTCAGAAGTTATAGTACACAGTCATGCACGAAATACACCTTATATATTTTAAAGTGTAAGTCACAGATCTATTTGTTAAAATATATCCTGTTATGGTTTGAATTGTTCCCCTTTCCCCAAAAATAGGTATTGAAATCCTAATTCCTGTACCTGTAAATATGACCCTGTTTGAGTTTTTCTTTGTTATGTTAACGAAGTCATATCACAGTAGGGTATGTGCTAAATATAATCACTTCTGAGTTATAAAGAATAGAATAGACAGAGAGACACTATCTTAGTGCTGCTGTAACAGAAATACTACAGGAGATGGCTTTAGCAAACAGAAATGTGTTCTCTCATAGTTTAGGAGTCTGTAAGCCCAAATTCAGAGTGCTGGCTCTAGGGAGGGCTTTCTCTCTCTGTGTCTCTTGGTTCTAGGAGGATGCCAGCACAGGGATCCTGGATCCAAAGGGTGTGCTCCCACTCCTCGTTCTTCTTTCTTGGTGATAGTAGATCCCCTCTTTTTGTACTCCTTTCTCTCTCTTGTAAGATAAGAAGATGTTACAGATCATACCCCAGGGAAGCTCCCTTTACATACATTGGGGCTGATGTGGGACTAAGGGTGTTTCATACCACCCTTAATCCTCTTACACCTGATCCACTTACCACATCAGATCACATCATGGGGTCTCATTACATATCTGCCACAAGACATTATTATATAACTGCTAGACCACTGAGAATCATGGCTTCACCAAATTGGCATATTTTTTTTGGGGGGGAGATATAATTCAATCCATGACAGACACATGCGGATGGGAAGAGGAGAACATATGGTGGTAACCGATGTACCTATAAGCCCAGAAACACCAAGGATTGCTTGCAGCTACTAGAACCTGAAATAGACAGGAAAGGATCTCCCCACTAACACCAGGCCCAGCCCCCAGTATATAGAACTCTACTAAGCTATACTATTGAATGGAGTCACTGAATGGTGCAAATGGCTAATGGGCTCATTGCTAACTAAAAAAGCTGGTGGTTCATGATCTCCTAGAGAGATTAAGAGATAAATAATACAAAGGTTTAGGGGACTGTCATATCAATAAATTTCTTAGGATTTCAGCACTACTAGTGCATGGTGGTTGGGCAATCCTGCTTCTGTAGTGATACTGCCTCGGAAACCCAAGGAGGGGTCGCTATGAGTCGGGGCCGACTCGATGGCACATAACAACAACAACAACAACAGTGTATGGTGGTTATGCCCTTTAAAATCAAGAACAAGTTTTGGCACCTTGAATTTCCTAGCATTAAGATGTAGGGGCACCACTCATCTGTCAGTTTGTCATCTGTAGTAGCTTGTATGTTGCTGTGAGTCTGGAGGCTATACCATTGGTATTTCAAATACCAGCAGGGTCACCCCTGGTGGAAAGGTTTCAGTGGAGCTTCCAAACTAAGACAGACTCAGAAGAAGGAAGGGGCTATCCGCTTCTCAAAGAATTGGACAGTGAAAAGCTTATGAATAGCAGAGAAACACTACCTGATATATTACTGGGAAACTTAGTGAATAGCCCTGAAATATTATCTGATGTAGTGCTAGAAGATGAGCCCCTCAAGTTGGAAGACACTCAAAATAGGATTGGGGAAGAGCTGCTGTCTCAGAGTAGAGCCAACCTTAATTATGTGGATGGAATAAGCTTTCAGGACCTCCATTTGCTGATGGGGCATGACTCAAAATGAGAAGAAACATCTGCAAACGTCCATTCATAATCAGAACAAGCTATGTACGAAGGCTGAATCTAGGAACACTGGAAGTTGTCAAAAATGAAATGAAACACATAAGGATCAATACTCTAGGCATTAGTGAGCTGAATGGACCAGTTTTGGCTTTTCTGAATCAGATAACCATATGATCTACTATGCTGGGAATGACAAATTAAAAAGGAATGGCAGGCCATTCATCATCACAAAGAATGCATGAAGATCTAACATGAAGTACAATGTTGCCAGTGATAGGATAATATCCATTTGCCTACAAGGAAGATCAGTTAATACTACTATTATTCAAAGTTACGCACCTACCACCAAAGCCAAAGATGAGGAAATTGAAAATTTTACCAACTTCTGCAATCTGAAATTGACCAAACATCCGATCAAGATATGTTTTATCACTGGTGACTGGAATACAGAAGTTGGAAAGAAAGAAGAATCATCGGTAGTCTGAAAATATGGCATTGGTGATAGAAATAACACTGGAGATTGCAATATAGAATTTTTGAAGAGCAATTATTCATTGCAAACACCTTTTTTCAACAACATAAATGGCAGTCATACACGTGGACTTCAACAGAAGGAGTACCTGGAATCAGATTGACTACATTTGTGGAAAGAAGCAATGGAGAAACTCAATATCTTCAGCCAAAATAAGGCTAGGAGCTGATTGTGGAATAGACCATCAACTGCTCATATGCAAGTTCAAGTTGAAGTTGAAGACAATTAAAGCAAGCCCATGACAGTCAAAATATGATCTTGAATATATCCCTCCTGAATTTAGAGACCATCTAAAGAATAGGATGCACTGAACACCAATGACTGAAAACCAGATGAATCATGGATGACATGAATAACATCCATGAAGAAAGCAAAAGGTCATTAAAAAGACAGGAAAGACCATGGATGTCAGAAGAGACTCTGAAACTTACCCTTAAACAAAGAGTAGCTAAAGCAAATGGAAGAGTTGACAAGAGAAAAGAGCTGAACAAAAGATTTCAAAGAGCAGCCTGAGAAGACAAAGTCAATTATTATAATGAAATGTGCAAAGACCTGGAGTTAGAAAACTAAAAGGGAAGAACATTCTCAACATTTCTCAAGCTGAAAGAACTGAAGAAAAAATTCAAGCCTTGAGTTGCAATATTGAAAGATTCTGTGGGTAATATATTGAATGATGTAGGAAGCATCAAAAGAAGATGGAAGGAATACACAGAGTGACTGTACCAAAAAGAATTGGTCAACATTCATCCATTTCAGGAGATGGCATATGATCAAGAACCAATGTTACTGAAAGAACAAGTTAAAGCTGTGCTGAAATAAGTGGCAAAAAACAAGGTTTGAGGAATTGATGGAATACCCACTGAGAAGTTTCAACAAATGGATGCCACACTGAAGGCACTTACTCGGCTATGCCAGGAGATTTAGAAGATAGTCATCTGTCCAACTGACTGGAAGAAATCTGTATTTGTACCCATTCCAAAGAAAGGTGATCCCACAGAATGTGGAAATTATCAAACAATATCATTAATATCACAGACAAGTAAAATTTTACTGAAGATAATTCAAAAATGGTGCAGCAGTATATTGACAGAGAACTTCCAGAAATGCAAGCTGGATTCAGAAGAAGATGTGGAATGAGGGATATCAT
>NW_006923448.1:1165-4135 GCF_000298275.1 Orycteropus afer afer | reverse complement strand
TATTACTTGGTTCTACAATCAACACCAATGGAAATAGTAGTCAGTACATCAAACAATGTATTGCACTGAGCAAATCTGCTGCAAAAGACTTCTTTCAAGTACTGAGGAGTAAAGATGTCTCCTTGAAAACTAAGGTGTGCCTAACCCAATCCATGGTATTTTCAGTTGCCTCGTATGCATGTGAGAGCTGGACAATGAATAAGGAAGACCAAAGAAGAGTTGATGCTTTTGAATTGTGATGTTGGTGAAGAATGCTGTAAGTACCATGGACTGCCAAAAGAACTAACAAATCTGTCCTGGCAGATGTGGAGCCAGAATGCTCCTTGGAAGGGAGAATGGCCAAATGTCGTTTGACCTACTTTGGTCATGTTGTCAGAAAGGACCATTCCCTGGAGAAGGATATCATGCTTAGTAAAATGGAAGCTCAATGAAAAAGGCGAAGGCCTTCAATGAGATGGATTGACATAGTGGCTGCAATGATGGGCTCAGGTATAGCAAGTATTGTGAGGCTGGCACAGGACCGGGTGGTGTTTTGTTCTGTTGTACATGGGGTCACTGTGAATTGGAGCTGTGTTGGTGGCACCTAAGAATAATAACAACAAGATATAAGGACAATATTTGTTAGGCCTCTTTGTGTCCTTATGCAGCACATGCCCCACTTGGAAATATTGCCCTGATCCAGTTGACAAGTGACACAGAGTGTTCCAATTATATAAAAGGTACAGAAAAAGAAAGAATTTTGTAGTAGGTCCAGGGTGTTGTACAAGCAGCACTACTCCTTGAGCCATTTTACCTAACAGATCCAAGGTTCTAGAGGTATCTGGTAAAGTCTAACAGGAAAATCACAGTGCAGAGTATAGATTTTTTTGAGAATGACATTTAAAAAAAAAATAATAATAATACATTCACAAAGTAGCTCCCAGTGTGCTGCTGGGCCCTTGTAGATATTGAGCATATGGATGTGAGACACCAAATGAATATAAAGCTAGAGCTTCCCATTATGAGCTGGGTATTTTCAGATCTATTAACTCTTAGGGTTAGGCAGATACAGCAACAAACTATCATACAATGGAAGTGGTATATCCAGAATCAAGCGCGGTAGTTACCGAGGGCACCCATAATTCTGACAAATGGTGACCCAGACCTTCATGTCACCTACCCCTATGGCATTAGTGCCCACTCCTTAGTTTATAGCTATAGTTTCAGGGTTTGATGATGCAGGAGCAAAAATCATGAATTTGGTTTACAGATGGTGGCTCAATATGTTGGTCCACTATAGCCCATTAACAGGTGACCTAGAAAGAAATTTTTTGAGTGGTGAGAGCTGAGGACAGTTGTTTTGGTTACTTAGTGTCACTCTGACAGGAATACACCACAGGTGGGATGGCTTTAACAAACAGGAGTTTATTCTCTTATAGTGTGGAGGCTTTAAGTCCGAGTTCAAAGTGCCAGGCTCTAGGAGCTGGGTGAAAGTCCCTCAGCCTTGGGCTTCAGCTCTGCCTGTTCCAGCTTGCTCTCAGCCCACTGGAGCTAGAGGCTTTTCTTCACTCAGACAGCTGCTGGATGCTGAGACTGACAAGCCCAAGGTTGACAAGTAAAAAGGCACAGTCCCAATATTACCAAACCACATGGGAGGCCATTAATTCAAGTCCATTGAAAGTCCCATGGTCTGCAAAGCATGGCAGGCAGGGTTCAAGCATGCCATAAGCTAGAGACCATTCTCAAAGCTGTTTCTTATATACAAGAAGCAGACCACGTACCCAAAGCAGCTACTCAGCTGCTCCAGTAGATTCCACCATGGAGTTAATTACTAATATCACCATGCGGGGGAGCTCTGGTAGCATTGTGGCTAAGGCACTTGACTGCTAACCAGAAGGCTGGCGGTTCAAACCCACCAGCCACTCCCCGGAAGGAAGATGGGGCAATCTACTTCTGTAGTGATACTGCCTCGGAAACCCAAGGAGGGGTCGCTATGAGTCGGGTCTGACTCGACGGCACATTACAAGAAGAACAACAGCTGCCCAGCCACTCAACCAGGCCCAGCCAAATTGACACACAAACTTAACTACCACAACAGTGTACCTGCTTATCCACTTTGTGTAGAGAGAGGAGTAGCCCAACATTATGATATACACAAATTCTAGGGGATTGATGAATGGGTTGACTGATTTGTCAGAGACCTGGAAGGAGCAAGATTAGAAACGATTGGATGCACCTACAAGAGTAAGCACAGGTGTAAGAATATTTATATTGTTTGTTACCATTCACCAGAGATAAACCAGTGCTAAGATGACACTTAACAAAGTGGACAGAATGTTTCACCTGGTGAAGTAGTTAAGAATGTGTGTCAGCTTGACTGGGCTGTGGTTTTGAGTGGTTTAGCAACTGGATGTAGTTACTCCCCCTGATGAGATTGTAATAACCTCCATGGTGGAATCTGCTGTGAGTAGCTAAGTAGTTGAAGGGAAGTTACCTTTGGGGTGTGACCTGCTTCCAGTATATATTGACAAGGTTTAGGGAAGGTCTTTAACTTCTTCTTTATATATATATATATATATTTGTTGTTGTTGTTATATGCTGTCGAGTATACATTTTATTGTGATTTGGGTGAAGATTTACAGAGCAAATTCACTTTCTGTACAGCAGTTCACATACACTTTGTCTCATGACATTGACCACAGTTTACCACAATGCAACAGCTCCCCTCTTATTTCTTCCCCATAGTTACCTCTTCCCTGTGTTCATCCCTCCATGTACTCCTGCCCCGTGAGCTGTCTCCCTGTGCATAAGCAGCCTTTCTTTCTCCCATGATTGTTCCCTCCAAGGAGTGTATCTACCTCAGGTAAATGTTCAACTCATATGCCTGTCTTTGGTTTGGCTGGAAACCACAGGTGTGGGTTCAATTCCAGACCTGAAGGGCAGCTAGGGGCCATAGTCTCAGTGGTTCCAGCAGGTTCCATCAGACGAGCA
>NW_006923448.1:0-685 GCF_000298275.1 Orycteropus afer afer | reverse complement strand
GATTGCCCAACCTTCCTTCTGAGGAGTGGCTGGTGGGTTTGAACTGCCAGCTTTCTGGTTAGCAGTCAAGTGCCTCAGGCACTATGCTACCAGAGCACCTCTACTATACACCTGGGAATTCTGATCATTCACATAAACTTATAGGACTATGTCTGCCAACCCTATACATGTCCTTGGATACACTCCCAATTTCATGGACATACCTAATAGTTCAGGCTGTCCACCCATCTATCCACCCATATACCCACATTTGCCTTCACTGTCAACACAGTACTGTATGTGCAAAAAGGTCCATCCTTGTTGTCTGTACCTCCCATGTACCTCTCTGTGTCTTTTTCTTCCTCAATGCCATATTGGTCACTCACATTTGGGACACTGCCCTTCTCTTCACCCAAATCAATACTTATCTCTACCTATATAACAGCGTTCTCTATTCTCCCCTTTGACCCCTAGTAACCAACAAAGAAAATTTCCTTCCATAGATAAAACTTTCCTTGACTTCTACAGTAACAGACTAATACAATATTTGTTCTTTTGTGATTGACTTATTTCACTCAGCATAACGTCCTCCAAGTTCATCCATGTCCTGCGGTGTTTTGAAGATTGTACATTATTCTTTAGTGTTGCATAGTATTCCATTGAGTGTATGTACCATAGTTTGGTTATCCACTTCTCAGTTGATGGA
>NW_006923447.1:47180-47860 GCF_000298275.1 Orycteropus afer afer | reverse complement strand
ATCAGAACTGTGCCTTTTTACTTGTGAACCTTGGGCTTGTCAGCCTCAGCAGCCAGCAGTTGTCTGAGTGAAGAAAAGCCTCCAGCTGCAGTGGGCTGGGAGCAGAATGTAGAGGTGAAGCCCAAGGTTGAGGGGGTTTCACCCAGCCTCCAGAGCCTGGTATTTTTAACTCAGACTTAAAGCCTCCAAACTGCAAGAGAACAAACTTCTGTTTCTTCAAGCCATCCATTTGTGGTATATTCTTGTCAGAGCGGTACTAGGTAACCAGAACACATTCACTCAGCTATGCCAAGTGATTTGGAAGACAGCTATCTGGCCAACTGACTGGAAGAGATCCATATCTGTATCCATTCCAAGGGAAAGTGATCCCACAAAATGTGGAAATTTTCAAAAATATTAATATCACACATAAGTGAAATCTTACTGAAGATAATTCAAAAATGGTTGCAGCAGTATATTGATAGAGAACTTCCAGAAATGAAAGCTGGATCCAGAAGAGGATGTGGAATGAGGGACACCATTGCTAATGTCAGATAGATCTTGGCTCAAAGCAAAGAATACCAGAAAGATGGTTACTTGTTTTGTTGACTATGCAAAAGGATTTGATTGTGTGGATCATAAAAAGTTGTGGATAACGTTGAGAAGAATGGGAATTCCAGAATACTTAATTGTACTCATGA
>NW_006923447.1:43687-45148 GCF_000298275.1 Orycteropus afer afer | reverse complement strand
AGATCAATAGATAATACATATAATGGAGTTGTTGGACACACACTTTAAAATAATTATACTTGAAAAACCCAGTTTATGACAAACAGAGACCTGCATCCACATTCCACACAGCTATTCCATCATTGCAAAGAAAATGGCTGAGAAACCCAGCACACCTGAATTAATACCCAAAAAAATAAAATACATGAGCTCTATCTTTTCAAAATATTAAATAATAAAACCAAAGACAAAACAAAGCAATACATAACTAATGGTTAAAGACAACAGCAAAGTCTAGGAAACAACAGGCAACCTCAAATCAAACAAAACAACAGGATAAGGCATTAGAAGTAAAATCCAAACAGAAGTCTCAGTAAACATGGAGGAAGAAGAGGCAATAGAACTGTCCAAGAAGCAATTTAGAAGGAATGTTTACAAGAGCCCAAAGAAACACCAAACAGAAGCAAGGAGAGCACAGACAGTACCCTGGAAGAACTCAGGAAAACCATTCAAGAACAAAATAACACGATTAATGCAAAATAAGAACTCATAGAAAAACAGCAGTTAGAAATCTAGAAGATGAATACCAAAATCACAGAATAGCACAATAGTGGAAGCATAAAAGAATAAGATAGAACTGGCTGAAGAGTGCATTTCCCAACTAGAAGACAATACCTGGACACACCAGCCTGTATGAAAAAAAATCAGAACAAAGATTTAAGAGAAATGAAGAGAACCTAAGAATTATATGGCACAGGATGAAAAGAAACAACATACGTCTCATTGGAATTCCAGAAAAAGAAGAGGCCCAAAACAAACAAACAAACAAACAAAAAAAAAACAACAGAAAATTGTAGAAGACCTACTAATAGTGAACTTCCACCATATCATGAAGGAAGAAAAGATATTTGTCCAAGAAGCTCATAGAACCCCATACAAGATAGATCCCAAGATATACACCAAAGCATATCATAATCAAACTCTCCAAAACTAGACAAAGAATTTTGCAAGCATCCCAGGACAAATGAAATATTACTTATAATAATCAAACTGCTAGGCTGAACTCCAATTACTCAGCAGAAACTGTGCAGGCAAGAAGGCAATGGGACAGCATATATAAAACACTGAAGGAAAAGAACTTCCAACCAAGAATCCTATATACAGCCAAATTGTCCATCAAATATGAAGGTGAAATCAAGGTATTCTCAGACAAACAGAAATTAAGGGATTTTGTGCAAACAGACTAACCCTACAAGAAATGCTTAAAGAAGTCCTTCCAATAGAAAACCCACAACAGGGAAAAACAAAATCAGGATACATGACATCAACACTAAAACCAAATCAGAAATAGACACTCAAAATAAGACCATAAAAAGTTGTACAGTAAAAATCAAAGAAGCCATCTGCACATGGCAATAGCAACTAACCAAATAGAGGGAATAAAACTTCTAGGTACAAACTTCCAAATGGAGAGGAAAATGG
>NW_006923447.1:42401-43572 GCF_000298275.1 Orycteropus afer afer | reverse complement strand
AATAAAGAAGAAAAGAGAGGAAGCACTTGACAACAAATTGAACTCAGCACAGAAAAGTATATGGACCAAGGAAACACCAACAACATGACAAAAAAAAAAAAAACAATAGAATGAAAGCAATCAATTCATACCTATCACTAATTACACTCAATGTGAATGGACTAAATGCATCAATTAAGAGAAAGAGAGTCGCAGATTGGATAAGAAAAGAAGACACATAGATATGCTGCCTACAAGAGACCCACTTTAGAGACAAAGACAAAAACAAACTAAGAGTTAGGGGGTGGAAAAAAATATACCAAGCCAATGATAACCAAAAAAGAGCAGGAGTTGCAATAGTAATTTCTGATAAAATAGAGTTTAAGGTGAAAAACAACATAAGAGACAAAGAAGGACACTATAAGATGCTGAAATGGTCAATTGACAAGATGTTAAGATAATAAATATTTATGCATTCAATGAACATGCTTCAAAATATGTGAAGTAAATATTAATTGAATTAAAAGGGACAATAGACAACTCTACAATAGTAATAGGATACTTTAACACCCCACTTTCATGGAGGGACTGATCTGTCTAGAAAAAAACTCAACAAAGATACAGAAGAACTCAACAACACAATGAACCAACTCAACCTCATAGACATATACAGAGCATTCCACCCAACAAAAATACAATTCGCATTTTTCTCCACTGCACATAAAACAAGCCTCACTAAATTCAGAAATGCTGAAATACTACAAAATATCTTCTTGGACCACATTGCTATAAAATTAGAAATTAATAATAAGAAGATCAAGGAAAAACATCAAACATGGAAGTTGAACAGTTCACTGCTCAAAAACTACAGGGTAATAGAACAAATAAAAAGTGAAATAAAAAAATTCCTAGAAACAAAAGAGAATGAAGATACATCCTACCAAAACCTATGGGACACAACAAAAGCAGTACTCAGAAGTAAGTTTATAGCAATAAATACATACATCAAAAAAGAGGAAAGAAACAACATCAACACTCTAACTCAACAACTCCAACTAGATAAAGAACAACAAAAGAATCCTACAGTATCTGGTATTTGCCGTCAAGTTGCCCCCGACTCATAGCAACCCCTCCTTGGGTTTCCGAGGCAGTATCACTACAGAAGTAGGATTGCCCAACCTTCCTTCCAAGG
>NW_006923447.1:40505-42221 GCF_000298275.1 Orycteropus afer afer | reverse complement strand
AAAAAGAAGATGCAAATTACAATAATAATAAACAAAAAGGGTGTCATCAGAACAGAACCAACTGAAATAAAAAAGATACTGACAGAATATTATGAAAAACTGTACTCCAACAGATTTGAGAACCTAGAAGAGATGGACAAGTTTCTAGAATCACAAGACCTACCTAAATTATCCCACTCAGAAATAAAATACTTGAACAAACCTATAACAAAAGAAGAAATTGAACAGGTCATAAAAAAACTTCCCACAAAGAAAACTCCTTCCCTGATGGCTTCACTGGAGAATTGTACCAAAATATTCAGGGTAGAGTTGACACCTATACTACTCAAGTTATTCCACAACATAGAAAAAGATGGAATACTCCCAAACTCTTTTCATGAAGCAAGCATAACACTAATACCCAAATCAGGGAAAGATACCACTAAAAAGGAAAACTACAATATCCCTGATGAACATAGATGCAAAAATGTTCAACAAAATTGTAGCCAACAACATATCAAAAAAAATAATACATCCTGACCAAGTGAGATTCACACCAGGTATGTAAGGTTGGTTCAACATCAGAAAAACAATCAATGTAATCCACCACATAAACAAAACAAAACAAAAGAACCAAATGATTATATCAATAGATGCAGAAAAGGCATTTAATAAAATCCAACACCCATTCCTTTTCAGAACTCTCAGCAAAATAGGGATAGAAGGGAAATTCTTCGACATAATAAAAAGCATATATGCAAAGCCAATGGCCAACATAATTATTAATGGAGAAAGACTCAAGGCTTCCCCTTACTAATGGGAACCAGACAGGAATGCCCTCTATCACCACTTCTATTCAACATTGTATTGAAAGTCCTGGTCAGGGCAATAAGACAAGAAATAGAAATAAAAGGCATACAATTAGGCAAAGAGGAACTAAAATTATATTTAAAATTATCCTTTATTTGTGGATCCTGTACATAGAAAACCCAAGAGACTCAGCAACAAAACTTCTGGAACTAATAGAGAGGTTCAGCAAAATGGCAGGATACAAGGTCATCATATGAAAATCAGTTGGATTTCTCTACACCAACAAAGAGACATCTGATAAAGAAATAAGGGAAACAATACCATTCACAATAGCTACTAAAAAGAGAAAATATCTAGGAATAAACCTTACCAGAGACATAAAAGACCTATATAAAGAAAACTATAAAACACTACTACAAGAGACAACCAAGACTCTACATAAATGGAAGAACCTGCCTCGTTCATGGATAGGTAAACTGAGTATTGTGAAAATGTCAATACTACCTAAAGCAGTCTACACATTTAATGCAATCCCGATCCAGATACTAACAAAATTTTTTAAGGACATAGAAAAACCAATTACTAACTTTGTACAGAAAGGAAAGAGACCTCGGATAAGGTAAGCAGTACTGAAGAAGAACAAAGTGGGATGTCTCACATTCCTGGATCTTAAAACCTACTATACAGCCACAGTAGTCAAAACAGTGTGGTATTGGTACAATAAAAGACCAATGGAACAGAATCAAAAGCCCAGAAACAGACCCATCCATCTATGGACACCTGATCTTTGACAAAGGTCCAAAACCCATTAAATGGGGAAGAGACAGCCTCTTTAACAAATGGTGCTGGCAAAACTGGATATCCACTTGCAGAAAAATGAAACAAGACCCATACCTTACCCCATACACAAAATCAAACTCAACCTGG
>NW_006923447.1:36856-40370 GCF_000298275.1 Orycteropus afer afer | reverse complement strand
TTAGCAGTCAAGTGCCTTAGGAACTATGCTACCAGAACTCCTAGGGGCAAATCTAGGAGCCCTAATTTACAGCATAAATAGACTATCAAGCATAACCCAGAATGCACAGGAGGTAGAATAGAAACTAGATGACTGGGACTTTTAAAAATTAAATTCTTACGCTCATTGAAAGACTTTGTCAAAAGGGTAAAAAGACAACCTACAGATTGGGAGAAAATATTTGCCTATGACATATCTGACAAAGGACTTATCTCTAAAATCTATAGAAAACTTCAAGACCTCAACACCAAAAAGACAAACAACCCAATTCAAAAATGGGCAAGACTTGAACAGACACTTCACTAAAGAGGATATGCTGGCAGCCAACAAACACATGAGGAATTACTTGAGATCATTAGTCATTAGAGAGATGCAAATCAAAATAATGATGAGATATCATCTCACCCCAGCAATAATATCAAAGTTCAACAGGACAGAAAATAACAAATGCTAGCAAGGCTGCAGAAAGATTGGAACTCTTGTGTACTGTTGGTGGGATTGTAAAATGGTACAACTCTTGTGGCATACAGTATGTCATTTCCTTAAAAAACTTAAAATAGAAATACCATTTCACCCAGCAATTCCATTACTAGGAATATATCCTAAAGTGGTGAGAGGCAGTGCATGAACAGACATATGCACACCTATGTTCATCACAGCACAATTCACTATAGCAAAGAGATGGAAACAACTTAAATGCCCATCAACAGATGAATGGATAACCAAATTATGGTACATTCACACAATGGAATACTATGATAGATTAAAGAACAGTGAGGAATATGTGAATCATCTCACAATGTGGATGAGCCTGGAGGACATTATGCTGAATGAAATAAGTTAATCACAGAAGGACAAGTACTGTATGAGCCCATTACTATAAAAAGACAAAGAATGGTTTGCTTGGGAAAGGGAACTCACTTTGTAGGTTACTGGGGTGGGGAGGGAAGAGGAGGGATTAATTTAGGGCTGGTTGAGGCCCACTTGCTGACATGGATAAGGGGAGAGATGTATGGGAAGAGTCTGTAACCACCACGATGACATTAGGAAAAGGGAGGACACCAAATTGTGCACATAGGAGATAGACAACAGATGCTAATACCAACCAATATGCCCACAGTACTGCATTGCCATTAACACCAAACACCAGGCTACAGATAAACATGTAAACACCTGAGACGATCAGATGGGGGTCAGTGAACAGGAGTATATTCTAGACCAAGGATAGATTCAGCAGAGACTAATCTTGCACAGATACCAGTGATACAAAATACCTGCAATCCTTACAGAAACAACAGAATACAGATATAGAGTAATCCCTCACAGACACTGAGACACGGTGGGAGAGAGAGCCAGTGGATCTACCATCTCAGGACCATAGTACTGGGGAACAGTAGACACTACTGGTACAACAAAATACATAAGAGGCTTGTTCCTCATCTACATTGGTAAGTAGGGATTGGGGTCTTAAAAGCTTTCAAGTGGCCATCTAAGATGCAGCTAATGGTCTCCTAGAATCATAAGTGAAGAAGAGTGCAAAAAAACAAGGGCATTTGGAAGCAATCAGCCCTAGGACACGATGGCCCTCGAGACCAGAAGAACTAGATGATGCCCAGCTACCAATGCTCAGTAACCACTCAGTGAAGGATGAAAACTGGAGATCCTGGATAGAGTGAGAGGAAAAATGTGGAACAAAATCCAAAAACTCAATAATGACCAGAATTACTGGTCGGATGGAATCTGGTAAGACCCCATTACTATGGCCCTGGGATACACTTTGGGCCTGGAATAAAACTCACTCCCAGGGGCTGGCTTTCAGCCCAATAGTAAACAAGATGTACACGCAGACCACTCAACCCAGGGTGGCACACCCACATACTCTATGGAAATGCATCCCTTGGAGCGATCGACCATGGGGCTCCAGAGGTGTGACATTCTTACGAGGAAATGCAGGACACATAGGAGTGCAAAACTATGAGGTGCACAGGGGAGCGGGGTTATTGGTCAGGGTGGGGAGGAGACTGGGTTAGGGTTGAGGATGGTAAATGGGAAGTGAAACTAAATGTGCCCATAATGTTGAATATAAACCAAACTCTGTAAACTTGCACCTAAAGCACAATAATATGTGTGTGTGTGTGTGTGTGTGTATACATTTATTTGAAAGTAGAGACTCAAACAGACACTTGCGTACAATGTTCATTGCAGCATTATCCATAGTAGCCAATAGGTAGAAACAACCCAACTGTCCATCAACAGATGAATGAATGAATGATGAATGAATAAGCATAATGTGGTATATTCCATCATAAAAATAAATCAATTGATTAATTAAATCATTATACTTAATATGTTCAAGAAGGTACATAATGAGATTGAGAATTTCAGTGGAGAACTGAAATCTAAAAAGGAAAAAAAAAAATCCCATGACTGAAAAAATACAATGATTGAAATTAACAACAGATTAGACACTGTTAAGAAATAATTAGTGAATTAAAGGGTAAGTCAGGAAAAAGGAATAGAAAAAAACATGGAGACAAATTAAATTTCACTGTTCAAAGTAGGCAGTGTCATGGTGGTCCCTGGCAAAAACAAATGCAGATACTCTCAAACCAAACTTCTTGGGATTTCCATAGATAAGTTGTGCTAAAGATGAGAAAAAATCTACCATGAACAAGAGTAAATAAAACCAATTAATTTCTCTATTAGTGTCAACAATTACTTTGAATAATAGAATAATCAAATAATATAAAGTGCATGTATTTAAAGTAGTTGAGGAAATGAAAACAATAAAAAACATAGTTAGGAATTACATAGTATCTTAAAAAAAAAAAAAACAACTCACTAACTTCCAGTTGATCCCAACTCATAGTGACCCCCTCCTTGGGTTTCTGAGGCAATATCACCACAGAAGTTGATTGCCCAGTCTTCCTTCCAAGGAGTGGCTGGTATGTTTGAACCTCCAGCTGTCTGGTTAGCAGTCAAATGCCTTAGGCATGGTGCCAAGTTATTTGGTGAAATATTAGGCTCTAGGTAGTTATGAAGGTATTTTGTTGATGTCATTAACATTTACAATCAGTTGGTTCTAAGCAATAGAGATTATTCTTGATAAAAATGGGTGAGTCTGATCCAGTACTTTGAAGACGTTAAGAGCAATAATTGAGGTTTCCAAGAGAAGTATTCTGAGTCAAGGCCAAGCATAGGTATCCTACCAGTGTTTCCAGGCTGCCTGGTCTACAAATTTTAGATTGCAAACACCCATAATCATGTGAGCCACTTCCTTAAAATCAATCTCTCCTTTCACCCTAACACAGCAGCATGAAAGAGAAAAATTGAAAAACTAAACAAAATTCTCCAAAAATTATATTGTTGTTGTAGTGTGTGGTCAAGTCGGCCCCGACTCATAGCGACCCCTCCTTGGGTTTCCGAGGCAATATCACTACGGAAGTAGGATTGCCCAACCTTCCTTCCGAGGAGT
>NW_006923447.1:35080-36406 GCF_000298275.1 Orycteropus afer afer | reverse complement strand
TTTTTTTTTTTTTTTATTTGGGTGAAAGTTTACAGAGCAAATTCACTTTCCATACAGCAACTCACATGCACTTTGTCTCATGACATTGATGCAACTTCCCACAATGCAACAGCTCCTCTCCCACTTCCTCCCATAGTTACCTCTTCCCTGTGTCCTTCCCTCCATGTACTCCTGACCCCCAAGCTGTCTCTCTGTGCATACACAGCCCTTCTATTCTCCCATGATTGTTCTCTCCAAGGAGTGTACCTACCTAATGTAAATATTCCCATCATATGCCTGCCTTTTGTTTGTCTGGAAGCCACAGGAGTGGGTTCAGTTCCAGACCTGAAGGGCAGCTAGGGGCCATAGTCTCAGGGGTTTCACCAGGCTCCATCAGACCAACAAACCTGGTCCCTTAATTTTTAATGAATTTGAGTTTTGTTCCACATTGTTCTCCCACTCTGTCCAGGATCTCCTACATCGATTCCCCTGAGAGTGGTTGACAGTGGTAGCTGGACACCGTCTAGTTCTTCTGGTCTCATCGTCACATAGGCTGAGGATCTCATTGTGTACCAGTTGCTTGGACTTATAGTTTCCATGAATCTTTGGTTTTTTTCATTCTTCTTTGCTCTGGACAAGGAGAGATCCATCGTTGCATCTAGATGGCTGCTTGCAAGCTTCAGAGACCCCAATCACTATTCACAATAGTAGGATGTGGAACAATATTCTGTGTAGTACGTTATGCCAATTGAGCTTGATATCCCCTGTGGCTATGGTCCTGATCCCACAGGTCCAACTACTCACTCCCTCTGGGTAGCTGGCTGTGCCCAAGAAGTGACTACACACTTGTCCCTTGTCAACTCTACTATACACTTGGGAATTCTTACAGAACATATCGATACAGTGCAAACATTGCCTGCCAAGCCTATACATGGTCTTGGGCATGCTTTCCCCTACATAGACATAACTAATAGTTCAGCCTGTCCACCCATCTATCCACCCATATATCCATGTTTGTCTTCACTGACAACGCAGTACTCTATGTGCAAAAGGGTTCATCTTTGTTGTCTGTTCCTCCCATACCCCTCTATGTCCTCCTCTTCCCCAATGTCACCATGTTGATCACTCATATTTGGTACATTGCCCTTCTCTTCACCCAAATCAATACTTGTCTCTACCTAACTGTGTTCCCTTCCCTCCCTTCCCACCCCTGGTAACCAACAAAGAAAATTTCCTTCCATATATAAACTTTTCCTTGACTTTTTACAATAATTGTCTTTCTGTGATTGACTTATTGCACTCAGCATAGTGTCCTCCAAGTTCATCCACATTGTATGGCATTTTGCC
>NW_006923447.1:32498-33125 GCF_000298275.1 Orycteropus afer afer | reverse complement strand
TCAGCTGACCATAGGTCGATGGATCTATATCTGGGTTCTCAATTCTATTCCATTGGTCTATGTATCTGTCATTAAACCAATACCAGGCAGTTTTTGACTACTGTGGCTGTATAGTAGGTTTTGAGATCTGGCAATGTGAGATCTCCTACTTTGTTCTTCTTCTTCAATAGTTCTTTGCTTATCCGAGGTCTCTTTCCTTTCCACATAAAGTTAGTGATTGGTTTTTCCATATCCTTAAAGAATGTTGATGGGATCTGGATTGGGATTGCATTTAATGTATAGATTGTTTTGGGTAGAAATGACATTTTCACAATGTTCAATCTTCTTATCCATGAGCATGGAATGTTCTTCCATTTATGTAGATCTCTTATGGTTTCTTAAACTGGTGTTTTATAGTTTTCTTTGTAGAGGTCTTTGTGTCCCTGGTAAGATTTATTCCCAAGTATTTAATTTTTTTGGTAGCTATTGTAGATGGTATTGATTTCCTTATTTCTTTTTCAGCAATCTCTGTTCTGGTGTAGAGGAATCCAACTGATTTTTGGATGTTGATCTTGTATCCTGCCACTATGCTAAATCTCCCAATTATTTCCAGTATATTTTTTACTGAGCCCCTTGGATTTTCTAGGT
>NW_006923447.1:0-666 GCF_000298275.1 Orycteropus afer afer | reverse complement strand
CCCTTGAGCCTTGAAGGAAAGGATATAGAAGTGGACTAAACCCCAATTAGCAGAAGAATTTGCATGAAAATACCAAAAAAGGAGACATACAGACCTGCGGTCTGGCAGCGATCCTGAGTGATCCTGACAGCACAGAAAGCTTGGAGATTCCCGAGTGGTGGTAGGACCTAAGAATTAACCTAAAAATCACCCTGCTAGCCAGGGACTGCACAGGGGACTGTGCACGGTGGCTGGGGAACAAACGGAGAGGTGAAGAGAAAGATGGGCGGAACTGTGGATTTTTGCCAGTCGGGAGTATGCCGCCATTTTGAAGGTTTAAAAAGAGGCTTGACTATTTTGGATATTTAAAGAGATAATGCTCTCGCAGATTCCTGGGGCTTAAGAACACATTCTGCTTTGCAGCGACCCCAAGGACACTCGGGACCTGCAAGACTGAAAAGGTACGATATTCCTCTTGTTACTCTTATACCCCCACCCACTTGGTGAACAGAGGTGTGGCCACCACCCACTCCCATCTACATTCTGGGCCCACAGGAACTCCATCACGGTCTGTGTGCTCAGACGGAGCCTGAGTGCCCTGCTCTGTCCTCCACTGATTTTTTTCTCTTTTCTCTTTTTTTATTTTTCACTTTCTTTTTCTGATGATTAGTTTGCTTATATTTCTCT
>NW_006923446.1:44366-47222 GCF_000298275.1 Orycteropus afer afer | reverse complement strand
AAAGATTTGTTGGAAGAGAATTTCCCTAATATGATCAAAGATGAGAATATATCCATTCAAGAAGTTCAACAAGCCCCAAATAGGACAGACCCAAAAGAAAATTACCAAAACATATCATAATCAAACTCACCAAAAACCAAAGACAAAGAAAGAATCCTGAAAGCAGCACAGGAGGAAAAAAAAAAATTACCTATAAAGGGCAACCAATAAGACTAACTCTGATTTCTCGGCAGAAACTATGCAGGTGAGAAGGCAATGGAGTAATATATATATAACCCTGAAAGAAAAAAAATTCCAACCAAGAATTATATACCCAGTAAAACTGTTCCTCAGATATGATGGTGAAATTAGGACATTTCCAGATAAGCAGAAGTTAAGGGAATTTGTTAAAGCCAGACCAACCTTAGCAGAGACGCTAAAGGGAGTCCTTTGGACAGAGAACCAACAATAGGAAACAACAAGTGATGATTAATACATATGATGACATAACCCAGAAACCAACCCAGTTATAGAAATACCTAAAGACAAATAAGCTTACAAGACTAAACAGGGAACCAGAGACATAAATAGGTAAATGAGGACAACTACACATCAAAAAGAGGGAATTAATAGTGTAGGTACAGAAATGCTAAATGGTGAAGAAGTCAAACAATTGCAAGATAGAACAGTTCTAAACTTGGGAGGAAAATTATAAATCACAGGATAACCTCAAAGAAAAATAATAAACATTTGCATCAAAATAAAAAAAGAAGATGAGCACAGATATTTAGCAAATACTAAAACAACAGCAGCAAAGGAAATGGTAACATAATTCATAAACAAAATAAGCTCAGCATAGAAAATTATATGGAACAAAGAAATCAGCAACACCATGGAAAAAAACACATAAACAAAATGAGAGCAAGAAATTCATACTTGTTGATAATTACACTGAATGCCAATGGATTAAATGTACCACTCAAGAGACAGACACTTGCAGTCTGGATAGAACACATAACCCATCAATATGCTGTCCAAAAGAGACACATCTTAGAGACAAAGACAAAAATAGAGTAAAAATCACAGGTAAGAAAAAGATTTATCAAACAAATGGCAATCAAAAAAGAGCAGGAATGGCAATATTAATTTCCAATAAAATTGAGTTTAAGACAAAAAACCCATAAGAGACAAGGAAGGACATTATATAATGATTAAATGATCAATTAAACAAGAGGACATCACCATAATAGTTATCTATGCATCCAATGAAAGAGCCCAAAATACATAAAGCAGATTTTAACAGAATTGAAAAGATAAATGGATGAATCCACAGTCATCGTCAGAGACTTTAATGTACTACTTGCAATGAAAGATAGAACATCTGGAAAGAAACTCAACAAAGACACAGAAGAACTACACAATACAATTAACTAACTTGACCTTATAGACACCCACAGAGCACTTCACCTAACAAAAGGCCAATATACATTCCTTCCCAGCTCACATAGAACATTCTCCAGGACAGACCACAAAGCAAGCCTCAATAAATTTAAAAACATTGAAATATTGCTGTGATAGGAGCTGTGTGTCAACTTGGCTGGACCACAATTCTGTGTGGTTTAAGCAATTGTGATGTGGGTTGTTCCAATGAGGAGATCAGATGTATATGTTTTGAGCAGCCAACCCATTGAAAGGGAGTTTCCCTAGGGGTGTGGCCTGCTTCCAGTATATTTATAGACATCCTGGGAAAAGAGACACTCTTCTGTGGATCGGGATTCTGTTGTGCTGCCTACAACTGTCCATGAGCAAACAATACACCATTTGGCCTGGCGATCTTGGATTCGTCATTCATCGGAGGCAACAACCAGTATACTGCCTGCCAACCTTGAGCTCCTCAGCCCCTGCAGCTGCATGAGTCAGGGAAAGCCTCCAGCTTGATGTTTGATCCTTTGGACTTGCCAGCTTCTATAAATGTGTGAGCCATTTTCCTAAGATAAATTTCTCTTTCTCTCTATATATAGAAGCTTTACTGGTTTTGCTTCTCTAGAGAACCCAGTCTAACACACTGGAGAATTCTGCCAAACCTTTGGAGAAGAACTGACACCAATCCTACTCAAACTATTCCAGAACATAGGAAAGAATGAAATACTCCCAAATTCATTGTAGGAAACAAGCATAACCTTGATACCAAAACCAGGCAAAGATATTACTAAAAAGGAAAACTACAGACCAATGTCCCTCATGGATATAGATGTAAAAATCTTCAACAGAATCCTAGCCAATAGATTCCATCAACATAGCAAAAAAATAATGCTTCATGATCAAATGGAGTTCATACCAGGTATGCCAAGATGGTTCAACATTAGAAAAGCAATCAATGTAATTGATAAATACATAAATAAAATAAAGGAAAAGAACCACATGATCATACCAATTGATGCAGAAAAGGCATTTGATAAAATCCAACACCAATCCCTGATTTAAAAAAAAAAAAAAAAAAAACTCTCAGAAAAATAGGAATTGAAGGGAAATTCCTCAACATAATAAAGGCCATATATACAAAACCAACAGCCAACATTATTCACTAAGGAGAGTGATTGAAATCATTCCCCTTGTGAATGGGAACCAGACAATGATGCCCTCTATCACCCCTTCTATTCAATGTTGTATTGGAAGTCCTAGCCACGGCAGTAAGGCAAGAAAGAGAAATCAAAGGCATCCAAATTGGTAGGGAAGAAGTAAAACTATCCCTACTTGCACATGATATGATCCTACACATAGAAAACCCAACAAACTCAGTGGGAAAACTACTGAAACTAATTGAGAGATTTAGCATAGTGGCAGGATACAAAATCAGCATACAAAAATCATTTGGAT
>NW_006923446.1:41765-43621 GCF_000298275.1 Orycteropus afer afer | reverse complement strand
AACCCACCAGCCACTCCTCGGAAGGAAGGTTGGGCATTCCTACTTCCATAGTGATACTGCCTCGGAAACCCAAGGAGGGGTTGCTATGAGTCAGGGCCGACTCGATGGCAAACAACAACAACCTATGGTCAGCTGATCTTTGACAAATGGACAAAATCCATTAAATGGGGAAGGGATAGTCTCTTTCACAAATGGTGCTGGCAAAACCAGTTACCTGTTTTGTTTGTTTACCTGCAGAAAAATGAGAAAAGATCCACACCTCACACTATACACAAAAATTAACTCCAGATGGATCAAAGACTTAAATGTGAAACCTAAAACTATAAAGTTCATCAAGGAAAAAATAGAGGTAAACTTTTTGTTGTTAGGTGCTGAGTCATCACCGACTCACCACGACACTATACACAGCAGAACAAAACACTTCCCTATCCTGTGCCAGCCTCAGGATCATTGCAGCCACTGCGTCAATCCATCTCCTTGAGGACCTTCCCCTTCTTCATTGACCCTCCACTTTCTGAAGCATGATATCCTTCTTCAGGGAATGGTTCCTTCTGACAATATGACCAAAGTAGGTGAGATGAAGTCTGGCCATTCTTGCTTCCAAGGAGCGTTCTGGCTGCACTTCCACCAGGACAGATTTGTTAGTCCTTTTAGCAGTCCATGGTACTCTTGCATTCTTCTCCAACACCACACCTCAAGAGTATCAACTCTTCTTCAGTCTTCCTTACTCATTGTCCAGCTCTCACATGCATAAGAGGCAATTGAAAATACCATGGCTTGGGTTAGGCGCACCTTAGTCTTCAAGGAGGTATCTTGAAGGCAAACTTGGGCGCCTTGATTTATGCCATAAATAGGCTATCAAGCATAACCCAAAATGCACAAACAGCAGAAGATAAACTAGATGATTGGAACCTTTTAAAATAAAATTTTTATGTGCATCAAAAGACTTCTCCAAAAGAGTGAAAAGAGAACCTGCAGATTGGGAAAAAAAAAAATTTGGCAGTGACATATCTGACAAGGGACTTATCTCTAAAATTTATGAAAACTAACACCTCAACATCAAAAAGACAAACAATCCAATTTTAAAAATTGGCAGAAGACATGAACAGGCACATCACCAAAGAAGATATTCAGGCAGCCTGCAAACACATGAAGAAATGTTTGCAATTATTAGCCATTGTTGTTGTTGTTGTTATGTGCCGTAGAGTCGGACCTGACTCATAGCGACCCCTCCTTGGGTTTCGGAGGCAGTATGATTACTGAAGTAGATTGCCCCATTTTCCTTCTGAGGAGTGGCTGGTGTTAGAGAGATGCAAATCAAAACAACAATGAGATACCATTGCACCCCAGCACTAATAACTAATAACTTGTTGAACTAACTAAAAGTTCAACAAGACAAAAAATAAAAATTGCTGGTGAGAATGTGGAGATATTGAGACTTTAATACACTGCTGGTGGGACTATAAAATGATACAACCACTGTGGAAATCAGTATGAGGATTCCTTAAAAAGTTGGAATTAGAAATGCCATTTGACCCAGCAATTCCATTACCAGATATATGAGTTAGGCTGGGTTCGCTAGAGAAGCAAAACCTGTAAAGCTTATATATACATATAGAAAAAGAGAAATTTATCTTAGGAAAATGGCTCACACACCTACAGAAGCTGGCAAGTCCAAAGTTCTTGGATCAAATGTCTAGCTGGAGGCTTTTCCCAACTCACGCAGCTGCAGGGGCTGACGAGCTCAAGGTTGGCAGGCAGTATACTGGCTGTTGACTCCAATGAATGATGAATCCAAGATCTCCAGGCTGAGTGGTGGATTGTTCACTCACTGACAGTTGTAGGCAGCACAACAG
>NW_006923446.1:39862-40750 GCF_000298275.1 Orycteropus afer afer | reverse complement strand
CTCTTGATTATACTCATGAGGAACCTGTACATAGATCAGGAGGCTGTCACTTGAACAGAACAAGGGGACACTGCATGGTTTAAAATCAGGAAGGGAGTGCATCAGGTTTGTATTCTTTCACCATATTTATTCAATCTGTATGCTGAGCAAATAATCCGAGAAGCTGGATTATATAAAGAAGAACATTTGCTTGCTGAAAGTAAGGATGACTTGAAGCACTTACTGATGAAGACCAAAGACTACAGTCTTCAGTATGGATTACACCTCAATATAAACAAAACAAAAATCATCACAACTGCTCTAATAAACAGCTTCATGACAGATAGAGAAAAGATTGAAGTTGTCAAGGACTTCATATGACTTGGTTCTACAATCAACACCAATGGAAGCAGCAGGCAAGACATCAGACGACATTTGCATTGCATAAATCTGCTGCAAAAGACCTCTTTCAAGTGTTGAAGAGCAAGGAGGTCTTCTTGAAGACTAAGGTGCGCCTAACCCAAGCCATGGTATTTTCAATTGCCTCTTATGCATGTGAGAGCTGGACAATGAGTAAGGAAGACCGAAGAAAAGTTGATACTCTTGAGTTGTGGTGTTGGAGAAGAATGCTAAGAGTACCATGGTCTGCTAAAAGGACTAACAAATCTTCCTGGAAGAAGTGCAGCTGGAATGCTCCTCAGAAGCAAGAATGGCCAGACTTCATCTCACCTACGTTGGTCAGGCTCACCCAGAGTAGCAGGCCGGAAGAGCAGGAGAAAGGAGATAAAAGCCTTGAACCCAGACAGAAGAGCAGTCAGCCCCAGGGTTACAGGTGAGGAGAGACAACTCAGGGATGCCCGGAGTAGCAGGCCAGAAGAGCAGGAGAAAGGGGATAAAAGCCTTGAACCT
>NW_006923446.1:0-13242 GCF_000298275.1 Orycteropus afer afer | reverse complement strand
TTCCTGGCTTTTTATCCCCTTTCTCCTGCTTTTCCGGCCTGCTACTCTGGGCAGGCCTGAGTTGCCTCTCCTCACCTAATCCCTTCGGCTGACTGCTCTTCTCTCTGGCTTCCTGGCTTTTAATCCCCTTTCTCCTGCTCTTCCCGCTTGCTACTTTGCGCATCCCTGAGTTCTCTCTCCTCACCTGTAAACCAGAAGGAGAGGTAAAAAGGGATTGCCCTGGGGCTCAGGGGGTTCTTTTATCAAGAAAGCCATGTCTGTCTGTGTACCCATGCAGGTGTTTGTGTATGTGTGTACACTATACCTAGTCATTCAGTAGACACTTTTCCATATGCCAGGCCCAGAGATGAAGCAGACACAGCTTCTGCCCTCAGTGGGTTCATGTATACCAGCAACTACAGTACTGAGTGATGAGTGCTACCTGGCTGTTACAGATTGAACTATGTCCTCAAGAAAGATCTCTTATAAATCCTAACCTCTTTACCAGTGGAGCTGTGCTTAAGGCATTAGGCTAACCAAAAGGTAGGTGGTTCAAACCCACCAGCTGCTCCATGGGAGGACAGTGAGGCAATCTACTTCCATAAAGATTTATAGTCATGCAAACCTGATAAGGGACACTATGAGTCAGAATAGACTCAATGGCAGTGGGTTTGGTCCTCCCCCCCATAGTTGTGGTTATAATCCCATTTGGAAATGGGTTTTCTTTTCTATGTTAATGAAGTATCATTAGCATAGGGTGTTATGAATCGATCTCTTTTGAGATATAAAAGAGATTAAATGAGCAAGGGAGAAAGCAGAGATGGGGGAAGATAGATGTCATACCACATTCATATTGTCAAGGAATCAAAGAACAATGACCTTCTCCCAGAGCCAACAGAGAGAAAGCCTTTCCCTAGGGCTAGCACCTTCAAATCGTCCTTCCAGCCTCCTAATCTGTGAGAGAATAAATTTCTGTGTGTTGGAGACACTACTTCTGATGTTTCTGTTATAGCAGTACCAGCCAACTAAGACATGCTAGCTGGCTGAGCCAGAGATTAAAACCCAGGCCTGCTTTTCCACTCCCTCACACTACCTCTTGATGTGTGCTTACCAGTGTGTGTGCCTCTCTTTGTGAATGTGTTGTGTGTGTTTGTGGGCATGTGTGATGGGTACTTATATATCTTTGTATCATGGAGCATGTGCATACCAATTTATGTGTATTGTGTACTTACGTTCACAGATGTTCATTGCATGAGTATGCACATGTCTATAAGCCACTGCATGTTTAATTTCACATGGATATATGCTTGTTTACATATGAGAGCATTGCACATATATTTACATCTGTGTATATGTGTACATTGTGTTCTTGTATATTTGAAAGAGCATTAATTATTGGGGGAGTTACATGTGGGCATGTGAGAGTGTGTACAAGTGTATGCCTTTTCATTGGGTTGTGTATTACTAAGTTTTTGTTATTTTTTTTCCACCTAGGTGTCCTTGGTGGTGAACGTGGCCAGCGAGTGTGGCTTCACAGACCAACACTACCGAGCCCTGCAGCAGCTACAGCGGGAGCTGGGTCCCCACCACTTTAATGTGCTTGCTTTCCCCTGCAACCAGTTTGGGCAGCAGGAACCTGACAACAACAAGGAGATTGAGAGTTTTGCCCGCCGAACCTACAGTGTCTCTTTCCCGATGTTTAGCAAAATCGCAGTCAGTGGCACTGGTGCTCACCCTGCCTTCAAGTACCTGACCCGTGAGTCCTGGTCCCTTCATCCTCACACCTTCCCTCAGCTGCCTTAAGCCTTGACTCTCTGAGCAGCAGAAGCCACTTGCTGGCTGGGGTGACCTGGAGCCTCTTCTGACCCTCTCTGGTGGGATGGCATTCTATTTCAGCAATAAGCTTTGAGGAGATTGGGTGTAGGCATGCGCTAAGGTATTTAGGTACTCCTTTCTGAGAATATGGCTATCTCTGCTACCTTGCGGTTCTCCCTCAGCTACACTTTTTTTTCTTTAACTTTTTATTGTGTTTCAGGTGAAAATTTATATAGCAAATAAGTTTCTCATTCAACAATTCATATACAAATTGTTTCATGACATTGGTAGCTGTCCCTACAATGTGCAAGCACCCTCCCCATTTTTACCTTGCCTTTCTCTTTCCCAACCCTCCAATTTCCCTGCCCCTCATTGCCTTCTTATCTTTGCCTTTGGAGAAAGGCTGCCCATTTGGTCTCATATAGTTGATTGTTCGAAGGAGCACATTGTTCACAGGTATTATTGTTTATTTCATAGGCCAATCTATTATTTGACGGAAAGGTGATCTTTGGGAGTGGCTTTAGTTCCAGGTCAAAAGTCTCTAGGGTTCCTCCAGGCTCTATTAGTCCAATAAGTCTGGTTTTTTTTTTTTAATGAGTTTGGGTTTTGGTCTACATTTTTCTCCCATTCTAACTGGGACCTTCTATTGTGTCCCTAGTCAGACTGTCAATTGGTGGTAGCTGGGCACCATATAGTTCTTCTGGTCTCAGGCCATTAGTCCTATGGACTAATTGCTTCCTGAAGTCTTTGGTTTCCTTCACTCCCCTTTGCTCCAGACAGGAAGAGACCAGTAGCTGTTATCTTAGATGGCCACTCACAAGCCTTTAAGACCCCAGACGCTACTCATGAAACTTGTTGTTGTTGTTGTTATGTGCCGTCGAGTCGGCCCCGACTCATAGCGACCCCTCCTTGGGTTTCTGAGGCAGTATCACTACGGAAGTAGGATTGCCCAACCTTCCTTCCGAGGAGTGGCTGGTGGGTTTGAACCGCCAGCCATCTGGTTAGCAGGCAAGTGTCTTTGCCACTATGCTACCAGAGCTAGGATGTAGAATATTATCTTTATGAACTGTGTTATGCCAGTTGGCCTAGATGTCCCCTGAGACTGTGGTCCTTAGGCTTCAAGCCCAGTAGCTCAATCCTGCAAGGTGTTTGGATATATCTTAAGAAGTTTCTATAACTGGGTCTCCTATGTGCTCTATTATATATATGAATATATATGTAGTACATACAAATACACATATACAAATGCCCACAGCTACACCCATATGTGCACATGCATGGACTTCCATACACCCTCCACACCTATACAGTGTACATATCTATATAACTGTTGTTGGGTGTTATTACTGTTGTTAGGAGCCCTGATGGCACAGTGGTTAAAGCACTCAGCTATGAATCAAAAGGTCAGTAATTTGAACTCCCCTGCTGTGCCATGGGAGAAAGACGTTGCAGTCTGCTTCTGTAAAGATTACAGCCTTAGAAACTCTGTAGGGCAGTTCTACTCTGTCATGTAGGGTTGCTATGAGTTGGAATCTACTGGATGGCAATAGGTTTGGGTTTGTTGTTGGTGCCGAATTGTATATATTATAGCAATTGCCATAGGTGTCCTTTATTCTTGCATACCTCTCAGTGTCTTCATTTGCCTTGATTACCTTGGCTGACTCCCTGCATATTGTGTATTGCCTTTCCCTTTACCAGCATTAATACACGTCTATTATCAAGTGATTCTACCTCCCTCCTCTTTCTGTCTCTAGTAATCATTAAAGAATGTTGCTTTCTGTGTATAAACCTATTCTTGACTTTTTATAAAAGTGGTGTCATACGATATTTATCCTTTTGTGATTGACTTATTTCACTCAGTATAATGTCCTTCAGATTCATCCATGTTCTAAGATGTTTCATGTTGTTGTTATGTCCCATAGAGTCAGAACTGACTCCTAGCGACCCCTCCTTGGGTTTCTGAGGCAGTATCACTATGGAAGTAGATTGCCCAACCTTCCTTCTGAGGAGTGGTTGGTGGGTTTGAACCGCCACCTTCTGATTAGCAGTCAAGTGCCTTAGGCACTATGCTACCATAGACTCATCATTATTCTTTATCATTGCACAGTTCCATCGTATGTATGTACTACATTTTGTTTATCCATTCATCCATTGATGGACATTTAGGTTGTTTCCATCTTTTTGCTGTTGTAAATAATACTGCAGTTAACATGGTTGTCCATATGTCTATTCATGTCATATGTGTCATATGTCTTTTCACTGTTCTTATTTTCCTGGGATATATACCTAGGAGTGCTGGATCATGTGGTATTTCTATTTCTAGCTTTTATGAGGAAGCACCATAGCATTTTCTATAGTGGTTGTAGCATTTTACAGCCCCACCAGCAGTGTATAATAGTTCCAGTCTCCTCAGAAAGTTACCAGCATTTGTTGTTTTCTAGTTTTTTTTCAATCCATGCCATTTTTGCAGGGGTGAGATGGTATCTCATTGTATTTTTGATTTGCAGCTATCTAATAGCTAGTGATTGTGAGCATCTCTTCATTTGTTTGTCAGCTGCCTGGATATCTTCTTTGGTGAAATGTTGGTTCATGTCCTTTGCCCATTTTTTTGATTGGATTGTTTATCATTTTGATGTTGAGGTGTTGAATTTTTCTATTTGTTTTAGGGATTAAAACCTAACAGATATGTAGGTTCTCCTGTTTTTTTTGGGAGCTCTGGTGGTATACTACCTAAGGCATTTGACTGCTAACCAGAAGACTGGTGGTTCAAACCCACCAGCCACTCCTTGGAAGAAGACTGGGCAATCTACTTCCATAGAGATACCACCTTGGAAACCCAAAGAGGTGTCTCTATGAGTTGGATTCAACTCCACGGCAGTGTTTGGGTTTTTTTTGTATTCTTTTAGTAGTCTTTTGATGAGCGTAAGTATTTAATTTTGGGGAGGTCCCAGTTTATCTTCTGTTGTTTGTGCATTTTTATTTGTTCCCTCAGCCACTCTTACTGACATCTCTGGGATCCTATTTTCACATGCACCAGCTCCTAGTAGGAGGCTGGGCCCTTACATTCTAGTCAGTATGAATTAGTGTAGTTCACTAATTTAGGAGAAACCAAGGTGCAGACAGGAGACACCATCTGCCTAAAGAAGGCTGACCAAGATGGCCAGCCAACATCTCTTGTCCTGAGTTAGAGGCAAAGTCTGTACACCATGGGAGGGAACCTGTTGAACTAAAATATCAAATTTTAGTATTTCAGAAATAAGTCCCTTATCCAGCCCCTGAAGCCTCAGAGCCACAAAATGGGGTCATAGGCCAAGCTTTATTGTTCTGTCCCCTGTGTCAAACCTTTCTCCTTTAGGGGCTCCATTTGCCTTCTCTCATTCCAGACTCCTGGTTGCCTTTGAGTCCCTTACCACCCCACCCCCAACCCATTCACCTGGAAGAGCAAATGAGAAACTGCAGTTTAGCAAGGCCCCTTACTGAGACCGATTTGCATTTTGTTCCATGAGTCACTCCTAATGTTTCCTTTTTCTTCCATGTGTGTTTTTGTTAGTTCCTTCCCAGTTTCCTAAGGAGTTCTGGTAGCATTTAGCTGCTAATCAGAAGGTCCAAGGTTCAGACCCACCAGTTGCTCCACGGAGGAATATGAGTCAATCTCTTTCTGTAAAGATTGGCAGCCTTGGAAACCCTGTGGGGTCACTGTGATTCAGAATCTACACAATGGCAGTGGTTCCCCCCACACACACACTAGATCCCATAGTTACATAGTTACCAATCAAACCTAACCATGCTTTAGAGGCACCTGGTGAGCTCTTAAAAATGCATAAGCCTAAGACCTACTGAAGCAGGGCCCAAGAATCATTATTTTAGCTCCTCTTCTAACCCCCAAGGAGCTCTGCTGGTGCAGTGCCTAAGGCATTTGGCTGCTAACTGGAAGGTTGGCAGTTCAAACCCACCAGCCATTCCACAGAAGGATGACTGGGTAATCTACTTCTGTAAAGATTTACTTCCTCAGAAACCCAAAGGGGGTCACTATGAGTGAAAATCTACTCAATGACAGTGGCTTTAGTTTGGTTTTGGTTTCTCCTAACGTTTAGTGATTCTGATGCAGCCAGCCTGTAGACTAAATTTGAGAACCATTAAGTCTGTCAGAGTAGGGTAGGAAAACGTTCAGTAGTTGGAGTTCATCAATAAAGGAACTGATACAGAATCACACAGCAGTAGTTCTCAGTCTTGGCTGCACATTGGAATCTCTTGGAAAGCTTTTACAAATACTAATGCCCAAGTTTTATCCCCACAGATTCTGATTTAAGAGGTCTGGAGTGTGGCTTGGGCATCAGGATTGTAAAAAGCTCCCCAGGTGATTTTAACTAACAGAACTGCTGCCTCAAGGGAAGAATGAACACTGATAGTGGAATCTCAGGTAAGGATATGCAGGGAAGCACACTTTTATATCTTTCTTCCTTTCTCTCTAGAGACTTCTGGGAAGGAGCCCACGTGGAACTTCTGGAAGTACCTAGTGGCCCCAGATGGGAAGGTGACAGGGGCTTGGGACCCAACTGTGTCGGTGGAGGAGATCAGGCCTCAGATCAATGCTCTTGTGAGGAAGCTCATCCTGCGGAAGCGAGAAGAGTTAT
This sequence comes from Orycteropus afer afer, assembly GCF_000298275.1. NCBI lineage: Eukaryota > Metazoa > Chordata > Mammalia > Tubulidentata > Orycteropodidae > Orycteropus > Orycteropus afer. The sequence goes on along the minus strand of NW_006923446.1, from coordinate 6,814 downwards.
AACCACTTTCCCTTTTTTCCTTTTACCTCCATCCTGCCTCACCAAAGCAAACTCAAATGGTGCTTCCAGGGAGAGACTCCTGACTCTCTCCCTTTCTCTACTTGTATCTCACCTGTTCCATCTCTCCTGTAGGGAAAAAAATCCTAGTATTTTTATTGTTTGAATCTTAGGGTAACCCATAGGAATTTCTGACCATTGAGAGCTCTTGCCCAGTGATTCACCAGCCAGTAAGAACCTCTAGCCAATGAAAACATACGGTAAATAGAAGTATATGAAGCAATAATCTCCTAGCCAATGAGAACTCTAAAAAGGAGCAATTCCTACCTCACAGGGCTGTTGTGAGGGTTAAAATGAAATACCTGTGAAAGTGCCTCGGCAGTGCCAGCTAAGCAGGAGGCATTCAATATTTTTTTTTTTTTTTTTTTTGCATATAAACCGGAAAATAACTTGTGATTGATAAAAATTTGCACCCAATGAATTTCTAGACAATGAAAATGCAGGTCAACATTTATTTGTTCTTGTTTTCCACTCTTATTTTTTAGTATAAAAGTTATGCAAGCCCATTGGAAAAATGCAAGTCATATAGGATAATATAAAATGAAAGTATCTCCCATATTTCTTATATTTTGATTCCCTGAAGGGTAAACACTGCAATTTGATATATATGTTTCCAGGCCTTTTCCTATCAGGCCAATAAGAATTCACTGACCAGAAATAACACTGTTGTTGTGGTTATGTGCCATTGAGTCGGACCCAACTCATAGTGACCCCTTCTTGGGTTTCCAAGGCAGTATCTCTACGGAAGTAGATTGCACAGTTTGGGAGGCTCTTAGAAGGGAAGGGAAACCCACCAACCACTGGTGAGTTTGAACAGCCAGTCTTCTAGTTAGCTGTCAATTGCCTTAGGTACTATGCTACCAGAGCTCCTAGAAATACACTACAATAAAAACAGGCAAAGAATATGAATAGATAGTTCACAGAAGAATATAGATGGACAATAAGCATATGAAAAATGTTGAATTTCATCCAATTGGAAACATTTTAAAAATGAGAATGTCCATTGTTGTTAAATATGCGGGGAAAAGACTTCATATATACTGTTGGTGGGACAGTAAACTGGTATAAAGTTTTTCAAGGGTGATTTGGCAATATCTTTTAACACAAAATGTTTGTACCCTTAGATCCGTCATTTTCCCTTCTAAGAACCTCCCAAACTATGCAAATATAAGTAGAATAATATGTATGTACACTGTTGGTAATCGTGAAACTTGGATGCAGTCCTTATGCCCATTGATAGGAGTCTAGTAATAAATTAGGATACAAATCCAAATGGTAATACAGCATTAAAATGAATGCAGTAGATCCCTATGTATCACCATGGAAAGTTATCCAAAAGTGAAAAAAGGGCAAGTTGTAAAACAGAATGAACAAATAAGATAATATTTTTACTAAAAATTCATAATAACAATGTTAAGTAAGAAGAATAAAGATGTTAAGGGAGAGAAGAAAAATGGAGGATTATAAACCTAACTGTTGCTGGTTGTCCTTGTGGAGACAAGTGGACAAAGTGAATCATTCACTTTCTTAATTATATCTCTGTATAATGTTTTCATTTTGTATATAGAATACATACATCACTTTTATACAAATTGAAAAGAAATAGTTAAAACCTGGGGAGGTTGGCAAAGCTCATTGACTGTTAACACATTGATCAATAAGAATTTAATGTCTACTTTTTCTGAAGTTCTTCTTCTAGAAGTCCAGAGATTAGAATTCAAATCCTAGCTGTGCCCCTTATTCACAGACTGAGCAAATTGCTCCCTCCCTCTGTCCTCCATTTTTCCTCCATTTCTCTGGACAATGTAAGAGTTGAATTATATTGTACAGTTCTATCTCCCTTAATGGTCCCTCTCATAAACTACCTGGAGTGAAAGGAAGGCTGGCTGTGGGTTGACGACAGCTTCCCTGTGGTGGCCTCCAACTTGCTCTTGTATACCCTACTGCAAGCTCCAAGGCTACAGATTTGCATGTGTGAGCATGCAAACATGCAATGAAACCAAGCTATCACAGAACTTTTCATGATGGACATCTGGGAGCCACATTCCCCTGCAGCTACCACTTTGCCTCTATACCCATTATCTCCATTTTCTGACCATCCATATTTACTCCTCACCTCACTGCACTCAGCAAGACTATCCCTGACCTTTTTTTTAAATGATTTTATTGTGATTTGAGTGAAAGTTTACAGAACAAATTTATTTTCCATATAGCAGTTCACATATACTTTGTCTCATGACATTGACTGCAATCTCCCACAGTGCAACAGCTCTCCTCCCACTTCATCCCCATAGTTACCTCTTCCCTGTCCTTTGCTCCCATGCACTCCTGCCCCCCAAGCTGTCTCCCTGTGCGTACACAGCCCTTGTATTCTCCCATGATTGATCTCTCCAAGGAGTGTATCTACTTAATGCAAATGTTCACCTCATATGCCTGTTTTTTGTTTGTCTGGAAGCCACAGGAGTGGGTTCAGTTCCAGACCTGAAGGGCAGCTAGGGGCCATAGTCTCAGTGGTTCCACCAGGCTCTATCAGACCAGCAAAACTGATCCCTTTTTTTTAGGATTTTGAGTTTTGTTCCACATTGTTCTCCCACTCCATCCAGGATCTCCTACATAGAGCCCCTTCTAAGCAGTGGACAGTGGTATTTAGCCAGGCACCATCTAGTTGTTCTGGTCTCATAGTCATATAGGCTGAGAATTACATGGTGTGCCAGTCCCTTGGACTGATTGTTTCCACGCATCTTTGGTTTTCTTCATTCTTCTTTGCTCTGGATGAGGAGAGACCCATCGTTGCATCTAGATGGCCATTTGCAAGCTTTTAAGATTCCAGTTGCTATTTGCTAAAGTAAGATGTGGAACAATGTTTTTGTGTAGTATGTTATGCCAATTGAGCTTGATGTCTCCTGTGACCATGGTCCTGAGCCCACAGGTCCAACTATTTGCTCCCTCTGGGTAGTTGGCTGTGACCAAGAAGTGACTACAACTATGTCCTCTGTATCCCTGACCTCTTTACTGTTAAATTCAGTGGACATTTCCCTGACCTTACTTACTTGACCTCTCAACCACATCTGACATTGCTGACTGCTCTCTTCTCCCTGACATGTTCTTTTCCCTCATTTTTTATGCCACCATATTCTTTTAGCATCCCTAACTCTGTGACTAAGGAGCCCTGGTGGTGCACTGGTTAAATACTCATCTGCTATAGGAAAGATTCAAACCCACTAGCTGCTTTGCAGGAGAAAGACCTGGTGATCTGCTCATGTAAAAATTACAACCCTATGGGGTCATTCTGCTCTGTCCTATATAGTCATTATGAATTAGAATTGCCTTGATGGCACTTAAAAACAACACCTCTATGACTGCTTCTTCCTTCTCAGTCTCTGTTGATGCCCACACCTTCACTATTGGTCTTCCTTGGAGTTCTAGGCAGGTCCAATAGAGTACAGTGGACCTCTACAACATCTGCTCTTCTCCAACTACCTCACTTTTTCTGATGCTTTTCACTACCATCTACACCCTGAAGGTAACCAAATTTCACCTTGTTGCTACACTAGACTCACATCCGCCTGCCTACTGGTCATCTTTATGGACATCTCAAACTTAACATGCCCCAAACCAAACTTATCTCTCTCCGACACACCTGCTTCCCATTCCAAGCAGCCTTCAAGAACCCCCCAGGCTTTCCCTTTCATGGGCCACTCACTCATTCACTTACTTACCACACTCTACTCTCATTGTTTATGCAACAGCCTCCTTTCCCCTCAGCACAGTGTCTTAACCTTAATGTACTAAGTTGAACTATGTAAAAAGCTATTTTTGAACACATCTCCATGCCTGTCCCTGACTAGATCTTTTCTGGAAACTGAAAATAAGCAAACAGAGTTTCCCTCAGAAGCTTAGAGTCCAGCTGAGAATTTCACACTCCCAATTAGACCATCCACTTCTCAAAGAATTGAACAATGAAAACCTTATGAATAGCAGTGAAACACTGTCTGATATATTACTGGAAAACATTATGAAGAGCCCTGAAACATTGTCTGATATAGTGCCAAAAGATAAGCCAATCAGGTCGGAAGGCACTCAAAATTTTGGGAGGACCTGACTCCTCAAAGTAGAGACAACCTTAGCAATATGGATAGAGTGAAGCTTTCAGGACCTCTGTTGGCTGATGTCCAAATGAGTAGAAATAGATGGAAACATCCATTAATAACTGGAACATGGAATGTATGAAGGACAAATCTAGGCAAATTGGAAGTTGTCAAAAATGAAATGGAACACATAAATATCAATACCCTAGGCAATAGTGAGCTGAAATGGACTGGTTTTGGCCATTTTGAATCAGACAACTATAGGATCTACTATGCCGGGAATGACAGATTAAAGAGGAATGGTGTGGCATTCATCACAAAGAGTGTTTCAAAATCTGTCCTGAAGTACAATGCTGTCAGTGATAAGATAATATCCATAAGCCAACAAGGAAGACCAGTTAATACTAATATTACTCAAATTTACACACCAACCCCCAAAGCCAAAGATGAGGAAATTGAAGATTTTTGTCAACTTCTGCAGTCTGAAATCAACCAAACATGCAATCAAGATGTGTTGATTATCACTGGTAACTGGAATACCAAAGTTGGAAACAAGAGTTACTGGAAGTTGGAAAACATGAAAACATGATCTTGGTGATAGAAATAACGCTGGAGATCACATAATAGAATTTTGTAAGACCAATGACTTATTCATTGCAAATATCTTTTTTCAACAACATAAGTGAGTTGTGGTGCTGGTGAAGAATGCTGTAAGTACCATGGACTGATAAAAGAACTAACAAATCTGTCCTAGGGAAAGTGCAGCCGGAAAGCTCCTTGGAAGTAAGAATAGCGACTTCATCTCATCTACTTTGGTCATAGGAGCTCTGGTAGTACAGTGCCTAAGGCATTTGACTGCTAACCAAAAGGCTGGAAGGAAGGTTGGGCAATATACATCTGTGGCGATACCACCTCGGAAACCCAAGGAGGGGTTGCTATGAGTCGGATCCCACTCAATGGCAGTGAGTTTGATTTTTTTGGTTAACTTTGGTCATGTTATCAGAAGGGACCTTCCCTAGAGAAGGATGTCATGCTTGGTAAGGTGGAGGTTTGACAAAAGAGGGGAAGGCCCTCAATGAGATGGATTGATATAGTGGCTGTGGTGATGGGCTCAAATGTAGCAGTGATCACAAAGCTGGCGTGAGACTGGGGGTGTTTTGTTCTGCTGTGCAAAGGGTCGCTATGAGTTGAAGACAACTCGACAGCACCTAACAACAACAACAAGTCATAACTATACATGTGGACTACACCAGATACAATACACAGGAATCAGATTGGCTGCATCTGTGGCAAGAAGTGATGGAGAAGTGCAATATCTTCACCCAAAACAAGGCCAGGAGCTGATTGTGGAATAGACCATCAACTACACATATGCAAGTTCAAGTTGAAGCTGAAGACAATTAAAACAAGTCCACAAGAGCCAAAATGTGACCTTGATAATACCTGTCCTGAATTTGGAGACCATTTAAAGAACAGATTTGATGCATTGAACACCAATGACTGAAAACCAGAGGAACTGTGGGATGACATCAAGAACATCATCCATGAAGAAAGCAAGAGGTCATTAAAAAGACAAGAAAGAAAGAAAAGACCAAAATGGATGTCAGAAGAGACTCTGAAACTTGCTGTTGAGTGGAGAGTAACTAAAGCAAATGGAAGAAATGACAAGATGAAAGAGCTGAACAGATTTCAAAAAGCAGCTTGAGCAGACAAAGCCAATTATTATAATGAAATGTTCAAAGACCTAGAGTTAGAAAGCCAAAAGGGAACAACATGCTTGGCATTTCTCAAGCTGAAAGAACTGAGGAAATAAAATTAAGCATTGAGTTGCAAAGATTCTATAGGCAAACTATTGAATGATGCAGGAAACATCAAAAGAAGATGGGAGGAATACACAGAATCACTGTACCAAAAAGAATTGATCGATGTTCATCCATTTCAGGAGGTGGCATATGATCAAGAACCAGTGGTACTGAAGGAAGAAGTAAAAGCTGCAGTGAAGGAACTGGTGAAGAACAAGGCTCCAGGAATTGGCAGACTACCCATTGAGATGTTTCAACAAATGGATGCTGCGCTGGAGGCACTCACTCAGTTATGCCAAGAGATTTGGAAGACAGCTACCTGACCAAGTGACTGGAAGAGATCCATAATTGTACCCATTCCAAAGAAAGGTGATTCCACAGAATGTGGAAATTATCAAATAATATCATTAATATTGCACACAAGTAAAATCTTCCTGAAGATAATTCAAAAATGGTTGCAGAGTATATTGACAGAGAGCTTCCAGAAATGCAAGCTGGATTCAGAAGAGGATGTGGAATGAGGGATATCATAGCTGATATCAGATGGATCTTGGCTAAAAGCAAAGAATACCAGAAAGATGTCTATTTATATTTTATTGACTATGCAGAAGCATTCAATTATGTGGATCATAACAAATTGTGGATAACATTGAGAAGAATGGGAATTCCAGAACACTTGATTGTACTCATGAGGAACCTGTGCATGGATCAGGAGGCTGTCATTCGAATAGAACAAGGGGATACTGCATGGTTCAAAACCAAGAAGGGAGAGAGTTCCGGCAAGATGGCAGACTAGGCAGAAGGATTGCAAAGACCCTCTTCAACAAAGAAAAGGGAAACCAATTAACACAGACACAGAAGATAATC
>NW_006923445.1:44015-47071 GCF_000298275.1 Orycteropus afer afer | reverse complement strand
GCTGTCAGACCACAGCTCCGTATGTCTCCTTTTTTTGGTATTTTCATGCAAATTCTTCTGCTAATTGGGGTTTAGTCCAATTCTGTATCCTTCCCTTCAAGGGTCAGGGGTCCACGATTATCTTCTGTGTCTGTGTTAATTGGTTTCCCTTTTCTTTGTTGAAGAGGGTCTGTGCAATCCTTCTGCCTAGTCCGCCATCTTGTCGGAACTTGGTTGATGAGGTTTTGGGGCAAAGGGTGGCTAAGATTGCTGGTTCTGGAGCCAAGACTGCCAGGTTTCAATCCTGGCACTGCCACTTATATGCCACTTATATGCTCTGTGACCTGGGGCAAGTTACTTAAATACTTTGTGACTCATTTTCCTTATCTGGAAAAATGAGACTAATAAATAGGCATGATGTGGATTAACTGTGCTAATACACACAGAGCACTTGGAATAGCATCTGCTGTGGAATTAGCATTCACTGTTATTACTTCTGTATTCACTAGATCTACCACCAATTGCTACTGAGTCAATTCTGGATCATGGCGACCCCACATGCATCAGAGTAGAACTGTGCTCCAGAGGGTTTTCAAGGGCTCAGTTTTTGGAGGCAGAACACCAGGTCTTGCTGAGGTTTCACTGGGTGAACTTGAACCTCCAGCCTCTTGGTTAGCAGTGGGCACGGTAACTGTTTGCATTCCCCAGGGACAAAATTAGATCTATAGAAGCACAAACTGATTGCTAGGTTCCCAAACTTCTTGCAACTTCTAAACATCTAGGGAAAAATGAGCTCAATATTTTAGGTACCCAGATACATATTTGCCAGAAAATTTATATAAAGGAGGCAAAAGGATGAGGCTCAAAATCTGCCATTTAAATGGTGTAATTGCTTCAATCCCTGCTCTTTGCTGGTATAGTCCATGAGCTGGAGACCGTTGGCTGTTTGGTAGATGAAGAACACTTGGCTACAGGATAATCCAGTCCCAACTGTCAGAGGCTTAGAATATCATTTCCCCGAGAAGAATCCCCTTCAGGATAAATCCTGAAGCAAAAGTTTATACTTCTATAGAAAATCTATCTCTGGCAGTTTGAATCCCCTCTATTCTGCCCACCCTGCACTTACACTTTTTAAGATGAGTGTGAAAAATATATCAACTCTGTAATAAAGTTAAATGTGATACAATTAAATTAGCCTGTATTAAAGTTAGCATGTAATTTAGTTATAAAGGGTTAAACTTTTTTTTCTTTGATATTATGTTTTGGAGTCTAGAAACCTCTATTTTCACACAATGGCATAAGTTACCAAGAAAAAGTAAATAAGCAAGGAGGCTGCTAGGAACATGGCTGAGTCAACAGCTAAACTGAATGCTCTAGGAGGCAAAGACAAAGCCTTCATGAGCATGCTTATAATTGGAAATTTATTTCTTTGTGTCTTGAAAGCTTTCCAAGTTTCCCCGAGCCCCTTGGGATGAGTCATAGCCAAATGCTCACATGGAGAACCACAGAATCATGAAAAGGGCACAATTTCAGGTTCAGATGTGATTCAAATCCCCTGGTTCTGTCACTTATTAGCTGTGAGGCTTCAACATTTAACTGTCCTCGCCTCTCATTTCCTAAAATGCATATAATAATGGGTCATCTGGTGAGGTCAGTGGCTATCTGTGTAAAGCACCTGGCCCGTACCTGGCTAACAGTACTTCTTAATTAGTTTATTTCTCTCTATGTAGACTGATATGACCCCCTCCCTTTGGGGATGTCCATGTTCTAATCCCTGGAATCTGGGAATATGTTACCTTACATGGTAACAGATACTTTGCAGATGTGATGAAGTTCAGGATCTTGAGATGGGGAGGCTATTTTGGATTAGCTGGGTGGACCCAATATAATCTCAATAGTCTTTATAAGATGGAGAAGGTAAGAGGGTCAAAGTCAGAGGGACGGTGGTGTGACCATGAAAACAGAGATTTGAAGGCATTGTGTTATTGGCTTTGAAGATGGGAAATGTGCCAAGAGCCGCAGAATGCATGTGAGCTGCCAGAAGGAAAGAGCCCTGCCTCCACCTTGATTTTAGCCCCATAAGGTCTAATTTTGGATTTTGGACCTCCAGAACTGCAAGAAAATAAATGTGTGTTGTTTTAAGCACTAAGTTTATGATAATTTGTTACAGCAGCAATAAGAAACTAATACACCCTCAGTTTCCTCCACTGTAATAGGAGGATTCTTTCCCCACCCTGCCTGTGCCACACCAGAAACAATGTTCATGAACGAGTGCTCAAATGTGAAGAATTACTGCTAATAATTGAGGAATGATTTATTAAGATGCTTTCCAGCCATGGAGAAGAACAGGGCTGGAGAAGAGCGGAAGGCAGAGGCAACTCAGAAAGCTTACAGCGTCAATGCCAAACACAAACCCAACTGGTAAAGAGGTCTGTAGTGTGATCCAGGAGACAGAGGGTCACCTGTGCAGAGGGCACTGCCCTGAGCTCCTTACACTTGCCTGTCACCCCAACCCTGCCTGTCGTTGACACTTATGACTGTCTTAGGCCATTGAAAATGATACTGTCTCATGAAGGCTAAGAAACATTTGAGCTCACAGATGGGCATCACTCTTGCCAGAAGTCAACAGGTGACTGACATGTGGAGGTCCTACAGTCACCCACAGGCAGGGTGACTATGCAGCTTGTCAGCCCCAGGATTCAGGCTGCTCGACCACAAGCCCACTGGTTTTGCTTTAGCCACTTTTCTTCTCTTGCCTCAGTTTCCTTATCCATCAAAGGAAGATATGGGCTACAGCAATGGTTTTCATACATTGTTTTCCTGAACCAAGAATTTCCAGAGGAGGTGCTCAGGATGATAAAGTCGAAAGTGGATAAGCAGGAGGTACCCTGAGACCCTGCAGTCCTTCAATTCCACTGCTATCCATTTTATATTATGGAATTTTCTGTAAACTTCTTTTCAGCATCAGAGTTCTGCAGCTAACAGGGTCCTCTGAAGGACCTGCTAGTGCTGACATTCTAACTGCAAGCCCAACTCATCAGAAAAAAGATGTCTTTTCTTCCTTTCTTTTTTTTTTT
>NW_006923445.1:11016-13673 GCF_000298275.1 Orycteropus afer afer | reverse complement strand
CTTTTATTTGCCTTATTGAACTGGATAGGACTGTCAGGATAATGTTGGAGAAACCTGGTGAGAGTGGACATACTTGCCTTGTCTTTAATCCTGAAGGGACAACATCTAATTTCTCACTGTTAAGAATGACTTAGCTGTCAGTTTTTCATAGCTCTGGTGTCATAGTGCCTAAGGCATTTGACTGATAATCAGAGGCTGGCAGTTCAAACTCACCAGCCAGTCCTCAGAAGGAAGGTTGGGCAATATACTTCTGTAGTGATACTGCCTCGGAAACTCAAGGAGGGGTTGCTATGTATTGGATCTGACCCCATGGCAGTGTTGCATTTTATGAAATTGAAGAGGCTACATTCTATTCCTAGTTTGCTAGGAGTATTTTTTCATGAGTGTATGTTGAATTTTGGCAATGCTTCAAGTTTGAGTGTTAAACCAACCTTGTATTCCTAGAATATGAGGTATTTAGTGGTTCAGTGGTAGAATTCTAGCTTTTGTCCATGTGGGAAACTTTAGTTTGATTCCCAGCCAAAGCACCTCATATGCAGCCACCACCCATTTGTCAAGGGCCAGATTGTGTGCTGCTATGATTCTAGAGAGGTTTCAGTGAATCTTTCAGAAATGTACTGAAAGTCAACCAGTTGTGCTTAAGTTGGGTTTTACTCAAAGACAGCTAACAACAACAAGATTCATGGAATAAACTCCACTTAGTCATCATATATTATCCTTTTTTAAAAAACTATTGTTAGATATCATTTGCTAATATCTTGTTTAGGGTTTTCATGACTATGAGAGATAATTGTCTGTAATTTTCTTGTAATGGCCTTGTCACACTTTATGTCAGCCACATATAACATATTCTCTCCTTCATTATTTTTTTTCCCCAGTATTTGAGTACTGTTAGTATTATTTCTTAAAATCTTTGATAGGTGAATCCATCTCAGCCTGGAGTTATCTTCATGGAAAGTTTTTTTGATAATAAATTCAACTTCTTTAATAAATGTAGAGCTGTTTAGATTTTCTATTACTTCTTGTTTTAGTTTTTGTTGTTGTTGTTAAGATTTTTTTTTCATTTTATCCAATTGCTAAATTTTGGTTTAAAGTTGTCTGTGACATCACTTTATTATGCTGTTAATATCTGAGGGGTTTATAATCATATTCCTTTCTTTCATTTACAATATTAGTAAGTCGTATTCCATCTCTCTCTTTTTCTTTATTAGTCTTGGTTGGGACTTATCACTTTATTAATGAAGATCCAACTTTTGACTTTATTAATTTTCTCTTTTGTTTACCTATTTTCTATTTTATTGATTCCTGCTCAATTTTAACGATTTTCTACCTTCAATTCACTACTTCTTGTAAATGTATCAGTTTATGTGAAATGTAAGAATTTTCTACTTATTTTGGATTTAATTTGTTCTTCTTTTTCTAGCTTCCTAAAGTGGAAGCTTAGATAATTTGTGATAAGTCTATCTTCTTTTCTAAGGATCAATAATTCATTATTTACTTGTATTGCTGAGTAGTATTCCATTCTGTGAACGTACCACAATTTGCTAATCCATTCTCCTAAACTTCATATTCCAGCTTTATTTTAAATAAAGTTACTATAAACATTTTTGTGCAAATCATTTTGTGAGCAAATGTTTTCATTTCATTTTATTTCCTTTCATTCTCCACCATCAATATGGGAGTAAAATATTTCAGTTGCTCTGCATTCTACTCTCTTTTAAATGATAGCCATCCTAGTAGATGTGTTGTGGTATTTCATTATTTTAACTTAATATCCCTGTTGATGAAAGACAGATGATTACACGCAGGTAACCAATACTTCAGTCACATGTGAAACATTTACATTACCCCAGAGAGTCCTTCATTCCTCCTTTAGTCAATTCCCACTTCCACTGGCAATCATTATTCTGATATTTATCACTATATTTTTACCTGCTCTTACGTTTCATATAAAGCCAATAACTGCATATACATTCCTATGCCTTCTTTCACTTGGCATACTTTTCAAGATTCGTCCATGTTTTTGTGTGAATCAATAGTTCACTTATGGCATTTAGAGCAATACATGTATCTAAAAAAAATGCTCTAGGCACATCTCACAAATTTTTATATGCTGTGTTTTTATTAGAATTCAGTTAAAAGTATTTTCTAATTTCTGTTTAAATATGTGGGTCTCTTACATATTTGCACAGCTTACAATTTTTGTTCTGGACTGTTCTCAGCTGATAGTTCTTTTATTTCAGCCTTTATAGTTTCTGATGAGAAATATACTGTCATTTATTGTTTTTCTCCTATAGATGATGCATACTTTCTCTCTGTTTTTAAGACCTTTTTTCTTTGCCATTAGGTTTCATAGTTTCAGACAGGCAATAGCCTAACTCTTATCTCCATGTTCAATGTCTTTAGTAGGTTGTTTAGGGCCAGAACCACACATGGAAGCTCAAGAATGAACCCTGGAGTTCATAAACAACTCGATGGAATTTCTTTCCTGAGCGAGTGATGGGTGCTTAGTTAAGGGAGCATGTCATTCTCCTTGGAGCCCCTGGATGGTGCAAACCATTAAGCACTCTCAGCTGCTAACTGAAAGGCTGGAGATTCGAGTCCTCTCAGAGGCACCTCAGGAGCTCTCGTGGCATAGTGCCTAAGGCACTTGACTG
>NW_006923445.1:0-10916 GCF_000298275.1 Orycteropus afer afer | reverse complement strand
TGGCGGTTCAAACCCACCAGCCACTCCTCAGAAGGAAGGTTGGGCAATCTACTTCCATAGTGATACTGCCTCGGAAACCCAAGGAAGGGTCACTATGAGTTGGATCTGACTCAGTGGCAGTGAGTTTGGTTTGGTTTGGTTAATACCTAAGCTCATTTTATTTGGCTTTTTATTCTCTTTCCACTAAAAAATCATCACTGGTGCAATCAGCATAAGCTAGACTACAGAGATCCTAACCTTCTCGCAAAATGATGAACGTCTAAATGGGGAGAGTGTGTGTCTCTTGACTAATTCCACACACCAGGTGTATTTGAGCCTCATCTCTCAGCATCCTCTGAACTGCTCACCACCACACCCACACACACACTCCCCACTCACATTCTTCCTTCCACACACTGCAATCATAGAATCTCAGAACTAGGAAGAACTTGGAAAACATGGAGAAACACTTTATTATTTGACAGATGATGACCCTGAAATCTTGTGATATCAAGTAATTTACCCAAAGTTACACACCCACTGGCAAGACTGGGACTGAGTGTACTTTCCATGGTACAGCACACCCCCCTCATCTGGACTTGAAACTCTTCCCACAGAAGTGAGTGTACTCAGTTGTGAATTCTGTACCAGACTCCTGCAACCAGCCTAATTGCCTTCTGAGCACATGAGAGAGAGAAAGTGTGGCTCGGCACGGTGCCCGCCTGGTGAGAGTGTGACTTCCATTTTCTAATAAGAGGTCAAGGACTGCTGGAAGGGAGACCACCACCTGCCGCGCCTTCTCTCTGACCTCTGTGTCCAACTGCTTTCTCTCATCCAGTTAATCTGTTATGTTGATGGGCACTCATGTCTTCAGATGGGACATTTCCAAGTTTCCTGACATCTCCTGCATTTCTTGGCACAAAGAATGAATCATATTACTGGGATAATGAACCATTTAATGACTTGTGTGTTGATTTATCAGACGGTGCTGGAGAGGCCAATTTAAGAATATAAAGCCATAAGTCACCCAGTCAGTTGTGTCTGGTAAGGAGAGTGGTCTGGCTCCCTGGCGGGAGATTGCTGTGTTAATCACAGTGACGCTGGGACTGCAGGCAGCACAAGGACTTAGGTGCTCAACGGTCTTCCCCTGGTGAGGTCATTGATCGAAGCAGCAATTGTTTTGGGTTTGTACCATATGCTGGGGTCTGAGGAGAGAAAAGAACCAAAAATGTCAGAATATCTACTTCTCATTAAGCTAAGGGATATTAAGCCTGTATCTCCTGGAATTCTTGAGGAAGAGCAAATATAAGGAAGGAGAAAAATCTTTTACATGGAGCCCTGGCTTTTCTGTAAGGGATGTGGGAAGCTGCCAATTGAAGCATCTCTGGTGCTTTCTTGGCAAAACAACCTATTTGTTGTTTGAGGCTGGCATTGTCAGTCCTCATTAATACTCTGGCTGAATGAGGAAGCTCCCAGTCCCCGCAGCCACACACGGAAAGAGTCCCCATTCCTGCCAAAAGGGACCAAGCTCTTGGTAGTTTATTGTAGACGGAACCTCCTCTGAACATAACTGCACAGGGAAATTCTTAAACTTAAGTGGTAGTTCAATACAGGTGTCAGGTGCTTATTAAGTACATTGATGGGAGGGGAAAAAAAAAAAAACCAAACTCAGTACCCTCGAATTGATTTTGACTCATAGTGACCCCTCCTTGGATTTCTGAGGCTCTGGCAGCATAGTGCCTAAGGCATTTGACTGCTAACCAGAAGGCTGGTGGTTCAAATACACCAGCCACTCTTCAGAAGTAAGACTGGGCAATCTACTTCTGTAGTGATTGTTGTTGTTGTTGTTGTTTGCCGTCGAGTCAAACCCGACTCATAGCGACCCCTCCTTGGGTTTCCGAGGCAGTATCACTACGGAAGTAGGATTGCCCAACCTTCCTTCCGAGGAGTGGCTGTAGTGATACTGCCTCGGAAACCCAAGGAGGGGTCGCTATGAGTTGGATCCGACTCCATGACAGTGAGGTTTTTTTTTTTTTTTTTTAATCTCTACGGAAGTAGATTGCCCAGTCTTCCTTCCGAGGTGTGGCTGGTTAGCAGTCAAATGCCTTAGGCACCACGCATTGGTCAGACAGTGGCTATTCTTTCCTCATCACTGACGGTGTTAGCTATAGGTTTTTTGTGTTGTTGTTGTTAGGTGCCATCAAATCCATTTCCACTCCTAGCGACCCTATGTGTCAGAGTGGAACTACCCCACAGGGTTTTCCAGGATGTAATCTTTACATAAGATTATATGTGGCTCAATGATAAGCATTTGGCAGCTGGAATCCACCAGCCACTCTGTGGCAGAAAGAATGACAGTCAGCTTCCATAAAGATCATAGCTTTGGAAACCCTATGGGGAATTTGTAATCTGTTCCATAGGTTGTTGTGAGTCATGAGTCAGAATTGACTTAATGGCATGGTGGCGTAGTGCCTAAGGCATTTGACTGCTAACCAGAGGCTGGCGGTTCAAACCACCAGCCACTCATTGGAAGGAAGGCTAGGCAATCTACTTCCATAGTGATACCACCTCGGAAACCCAAGGAGGGGTTGCTGTAAGTCAAAATCCACTCAATGGCAGTGAGTTTGGTTTGGTTTAACAAAAACTGCTTCTGCATACTTCAAATATTATGGCTTTGTCCCAGCCCTGTCTCCACTATTGCCTCTCAACATCTCACCTAGTTCCATAACGTTCAATATCATACATATTGCCACATACCATATTTGTAGCCCTAGCCCAGACCTCTCCCCCTAGCCCCAAACTATGAGGTATCCACAAACCCATATGAGTGCTCCAATGAGATGTTTTAGAAGCATCCCAAGTGCTTACCACCACAACTTAGAAAAAGAAGAACAAAATTAATACAAAGCAAGCAGAAAGAAGGAAAAAATAAAGATAAGAGCAGAAATCAACGCAATTGAAAACAGTCAAACGATAGACAATTGAGAAAATCAATAAAACAAAAAATTGCCAAACATCTAACAAAACTGACAAAGATTAAAAAGAAGAAGAAGAAGAAGAAGAAGAAGACCCAAACCACCAATATCAGGAGTGAAACAAGTTATCACTACAGATTCTTCAGTCATTGAAAAGATAATGTTACATTAATAAATTCAAGAACTTAGAAGAAATAGGCCCGCACCTCACAAGCCACAAATTACCAAAACTCATCTTTCCCAAACTGATTATTGTTGGTATACAGGAAACTTACTGGCTTTGGAATGTGTCCTTTTATCTGGGTTCTTTACCAAGCTCTCATAGATTCTAATATTTTTTAGCTGATTATCTTGGGATTTCTATATAGACAATCATGCCATCAGAGAATTACAGTACGTTTCATCTCTTCTTTTTGAATACTAACAATCATTTCTTGTTTTCCTTTTCTTTTAGAAATGGACCTCTAGAATAGTGTTAGATAGTTGAGCCAGGAGTCTTCTTGTGTCTGGTTTACTAGGAATATTTTGAACACTGTGCTTTAAGTACATTTAATATTGTAGGTTTTGGTAGCTACCCTTTATCTAGTTAAGGTAGTTTAAATATTTTCCTACATAATAAAATATTTGTTTTAAAAAAAGGAATTGGAATGCCTTTTTATCTCTTGAAGTGATGACATTGCTTCTACTTTTTAACACAGTGTAAATAAATGTGAGAAATCCTGCTCGGTGTAAATGGTTAAACCTGTGGCTACTAATCAAAAAATTGGCAATTCAAACCCACCCACTCTCTCTTAAAAGGGTGATTAAGTTCATGATTTATTTAGACTAACTGCTGCTATCTTATTTTAAGTTTCTGACTTAAACCAAACTCGCTGCCCAGTAGATTGCAACTCATAGCGACCCCTCCTTGAGTTTCTGAGGTGGTATCACTATAGAAGTAGGTCACCCAATCTTCCTTCCGAGGACTGGCTGGTGGAAATACCTGCCTTAAAAGAAAGGTCTAGAGGTCACTGCCAGGAAAACCCTGTGGAGTGCAGTTCTGCTGTGCAATAGGTGGGGTTGCCAACAGTTGGAATCAACTTGATGACACTTTTTTTTTAAACATGTGATAGATTTTAACATAGTGATAGGTTTACTAGTGTTGCCATATTCTGGCATTTCTGAAATAAAACACATTTGGTTATTGTTCTGGTTACCTAGTGCTGCTCTGACAGGAATATATTTCAAATAGGATGGCTGAACAAATAGGAGTTTATTCTCTTACAGTTCGGGAGGCTAGAAGTCTGAGTTCAAAGTGCCAGGCTCTAGGGGGTGGGTGAAAGCCCCTCAGCCTTGGGGTCCAGCTCTGCCTCCTGCTCCTGGCCCACTGGAGCTAGACACTTTTCTTCACTCAGACAGCTGCTGGCTGCTGAGACTGACAAGTCCAAGGTTGACAAGTAAAAAGGTAGTCCTGATGTTACCAAACCACATGGCAGGCCATTCATTCAGGTCCATTGAAAGTCCCAAGGTCAGCAGAGCATGGCAGGCTGCTGAACAACAACATGGCTTCACGCAGGGTTCAGGTGTGCCATAAGTTAGAGGCCATCCCCAAAACTGTTTCTTATACATGGGAAGGAGACCACACACCCAAAGGCAGCTACTCAGCTGCTCATAGTAGATCCCATCATGGAGCTGATTACTAGTCTCATCATGGGGAATACTATATCCAGCTGCTCAGCCATTCAACCAGGCCCAGCCAAGTTGACACGCAAACGTAACCAACACAGTTATGACTTATTACTCTTCTAAAAGATTGCTAGATTTGATTAGCTAATATTTTATTTAGGAGTTTTCATCTTTCCTTTTTAATTGATTCTATTTTTTGATTTATGCTGCATTGATTTCTTACTTTTATCATCATTAAGTCACAACTTTGTCTTTTTTTTAGGTTTATTTATTTATTTATTTACATTTCCCTCTGTTGGCATAGTGCTTAAGGCATTTGACTGTTAACCGGAAGGCTGACAGTTCAAACCCTCCAGCCACTCCTTGGAGGGAAGATTGGGCAATCTACTTCCATAGTGATACTACCTCTGAAACCCAAGGAGAGGTTGCTATGAGTCAGATCTGATTCAATGGCAGTGAGTTAATGAGTGTTGAATTAAATCCTTATTTAATTAATTTTTTTGGGGCTCTTTTTCACATGCTGGGAGCTCTGGCGGTATAGTGCTAAAGCATTTGATTGCTAACCAGAAGGCTGCTGCTTCAAACCCATCAGCCTCTCCTCAGAAGGAAGGTTGGGCTATCTACTTCCGTAGTGATCCTGCCTCAGACACCCATGCAGGGGTCATTGTGTTTTGTTGTTTTGGTAAATGCAATTATGACTAAAATTTTCATGTGGATATGGTTTTGGCCTGTTATCTAGGTTTCTATCTTTAGTACTCTCACTGTCACTTATTGCTAATTTATTCAGAGTTTCAGTTTTGATATTCTCTTTAAACCAAGGTTCATTTGTTGTTGTTGTTGTTATGTGCCGTCCAGTCGGCCCCGACTCATAGCGACCCCTCCTTGGGTTTCCGAGGCAGTATCACTACGGAAGTAGGATTGCCCAACCATCCTTCCGAGGAGTGGCTGGTGGGTTTGAACCGCCAGCCTTCAAGGTTCATTTAGCAGGGTTTTAAGTTCCAAATGAGATGTCTGTAATTCCTTAGTTTTACTGAAACATTAAAGTGAGCCTGGCCTGTATGATTTCTGTCTTCTGTAATTTGATGATTTATTTGCTTTGGTCTAATAAATGGTCAGTTAAAAAATGTTCCACAAGTATTTGGAAATGATGTGTAGTGTCTTTGCTGTGTATAATTCATATTAGCAATACAATTACACAGTTACCTGAATCAGATATAACAATTCACATGGAAGTGCAGTAGAGTAAAATATCTTCTTTAAATCCTCTATGATCTATTTTTTTCCTTTTTTGTCTATTTAGTATCTTAATTTCTTTTTTTAAAAAAATTTTATTTTGATTTGGGTGAAGATTTACAGTGTAAATTCACTTTTCATACAGCAGTTCACATAATATACTTTGTCTCATGTCATTGACCAAAATTTACAATGCAACAGCTCCCCTCCCACTTCCTCCCCATAGTTACCTTTTCCCAGTGTCCATCCCTCCATACTCTTCTGCGCCCTGAGCTGTCTCCCTGTGCATAAGCAGCCCTTCCTTCTCCCATGATTGTTCTCTCCAGGGCGTGTGTCTACTTGAGGTAAATGTTTAATTCACATGCCTGTACTTTGTTTAGCTGGAAACCACAGGTGTGGCTTCAATTCCAGACCTGAAGGGCAGCTAGGGGCCATAGTCTCAGTGGTTCCACCAGGCTCTATTGGACCAGCAAACTTGTTCCCCACCTTCTTTTTTTTTTTTTTTGCCTCCAAATGATTTTGAGTTTTGTTCCACATTGTTCTCCCTCTCTATGCAGGATCTCCTACATCCCTTCCAAGTGGATGACAGTGATAGCCGGGCACCATCTAGTTCTTCTGGTCTCATAGTTGTATAGGTTGCAGATCGGATGGTGTACCAGTCACTAGGACTGGTATCTTAATTTCTTAGAGAACTTTTAAAATCAGTGAGTAAGTTTGTGATTTGTCAATTTCCCTCATATTTTCAGTGGTCTTAGCTTTAGAAATACCAGTGTCACTCTGCTCTGTGCATAAAGGTTTATAGCTGTTGTATTTTCTTTGGGGATTGTAACTTCTATATTATAAAATGTCTGTCTACTTCCCATGCAATGCTTTTCACCTTGAATTCTGTTTAGACCATTGTTACTACCAGAATTCCTGCTTTCTTTTTGTTAGCATTTCTCAGGTACATCTTCGTCCATCCTTTCTGTTTTATTTCAGGCATAGCTTTTATTATTATTATTATTTTAGATAAATACCATAGATCAAGATTTTAAAAATTGCAATTCGGAAGTTACTCTCTCTTAAAAGGGTGATTAAATTCACACCCGTTGTGATTCGTGACGCATTTAGATTAACGACTGCTATCTTATTTTAAGTTTCTGACTAACAATATCTCCTTGTTGTTTGCTTTATCTTTCTCTTGTTATTTTCATTCCTTTACTGGCTTGACAATTACATCTTATTTCTGGTCTCCAAATGGTTGGCCTTAAAATTATTTACACATATGCATTTACACACACAGATAAATATAAAAGGAGCTCTGGTGGCATAGTTCCTAAGGCATTTGACTGTGAACCAGAAGGTGGGTAGTTCAAACCCTCCAGCCACTCTGTGGGAGGAAGACAGGGCAGTCTACTTCCATAAAGATTTACCACCACCTTGGAAACCCAAAGGGGTAGCTATGAGTCAAAATTGACTCAATGGCAGTGAGGTTTTTTTTTTTTGCATATATATAAATTGTATAATAGTTCCACATATTTCATGAATACATTTAAAAATAGTTTCATTTTAATGTCTAGAACTAATTTCTACCTTTAAGCACTTCAAATAAATGAACGAGCACTGGTGTGACCAAGGCTGAGGCTGGCTGAGTCATCCATCCTGTCCACTTGGTTCTTTGGTCTCCTGCAGTGGTTGCTTTCTGGTGGCAGTTAATAAATGATGCTAAGATCTTCACACCCTGTACCCACTCTCTTTTGTACATCCACACATCTCCTCCCCAGAGATCCTCATCCGTGCTATGTCAGTCTTTCTCTTCTCAACCAGCCAACTAATGATGAATTAGTGCTGGGCTCATCTGACTTAGGACTTGCTGATCCTGGTGGTCCAGCACATGATGAGAAGTTCCAGTTGCAAGGTCACTGGATGTCTCATGGTCAGATGCTCAGACTCTATCAGGACCTAGCAGCATGCCCTTTGTGAGTGGGAGTTTACTTTGAGTGGTCTGTAGTTTTCTGTTGTGAATGGGATGGCCTCACTCTAGAACTACAAGGGTCTGCACTGCAACTCTTCTACTGCACACAGCTTTTTTATCACAGATATCGTTAGTATCTGTGGGGATTCTTCTGGGTAATGTGGCCCAAGTAGCTGGGCTTTTATACTACATTCTAAACCTCTTTTGCTCTGGGCCTATTCAGAACTAGTAGATTTCCATGTCACCAGTAAGTAGGTCACAGCAGGATTCCCAAGTGTGGTTTATGTTACTCTAAAACCTGAAGAGAACTCCAAGTGTTATGTTCTTAATGGTAGAAGACACAAAGAGAAGTGACTTGTCTTTTACTTTGAGGAGATGTCCCAGAATGCCTCAGACTACTAGACTCAAAAAAACTTCACCAAAATGGGAAAGCCAGCATACTAAAAGCCAGCAACTGGCACAATAATACCAAGGAAAAGGAAGACATGGAGAGGTGCACAAGAAGTACAGACAGCACAGGTAAATACTTTTACATGCACTATACTACATTATCAGTAATAACAAACATTAATCTATGGGTGGATGCAGAGATGCAGGCAAAATGATCAGGTATGGGCAGGCAAAAGGGACTATATAAGTTTGGCAGATAATATTTCTACATATGTATTTGTATGTGCTTAAGAATGTCCAAGGAGCTCTGGTAGCATAGTGCCTAAGGCACTTGACTGCTAACCAGAAGGCTGGCGATTCAAACCCACAAGCCACTCCTCAGAAGGAAGGTTGGGCAATCTTCTTCCATGGTGATACTGCCTCAGAAACCCAAGGAGGGGTCGCTATGAGTCGAGTCCGACTCCATGGCACATAACAACAACAACAAGAACGTCCATATATATATAACAGAATTTACAAGGGGCAAAGTTATGATAACTTCTTAGGCACAGCCAAACACCTTGAGGGAGGAAGTCACTGGGCCCATGGGCTTGGGACCATGGTCGTAGGGCACATCAAGCTCTATTGACATAACATACTACCCCAAAACATTGTTCCACATCTTACTTTGGCAAGCGGCACCTGGGGTCTTAAAAGTTTGAGAGCGGCTAAGATGCAACAATTAGTCTGTCCTAGGGAGCTCTGGTAGCATAGTGCCAAGACACTTGCCCGCCAAACAGAAGGCTGGCGGTTCAAACCCACCAGCCACTCCTCGGAAGGAAGGTTGGGCAATCCTACTTCCGTAGTGATACTGCCTTGGAAACCCAAGGAGGGGTCGCTATGAGTCAGGGCTGATTCGACGGCACATAACAACAACAACAACAACAGTCTGGAGAAAAGAAGAGTGAAGAAAATCAAAGATGTATGGAAACAATTAGTCCAAAGGATGAGAACCTCAGCCTACATGACTCTGAGACCAGAAGAACTAGATGGTGCCTGGCTTCCACTCCCAATCACTCTGAAAGGAATTAAAATTGGAGATGCTGTATAGGATGGGAGAAAAATGTCGAACAAAAATTCAAAATCATAAAAAAAGACCAGGCTTACTGATCTGACAGTGAGTGATGAAACCCCTAAGACTATGGTCCCTGGTCACTCTTTGGGCCTGGAATTGAACTCAGCCCCATGGCTTAACTTTCAGCGAAACAGTAGACAGGCCTCTGAGGTGAACAATTACACCAGGTAGATACATTCCTTAGAACAACTAACCATGGGAGATCAGAAGGGCAGCATTTGTACAAGGAGAGAGCTCATAGGGCAGGAATGCATGGGAAAGGACACAAGGAAAAGGTAATCTTAGGAAATGGGAAGAGAGCTGCTTCATTGTAGAGATTGCAATCAATGTCACAAAGATAATGTGTATAAATTGTTGAATGAAAACAAATTTGCTCTGTAAACTTTTCCCAAAATCAGAGTTCAAGTAAATAAATAACTTCACCAAAATGGTAGGCCCCTGAATTTTTTTAGGTTTATCTCCCACTTTTTAAAACATGTACCTTATTACATCTCAATTATTTGCTCTTATTGCTTATTGGGTCCAATGTAACATGATGTTATTAATACAGTGGACCACTGTGATGTTCTGTGGAATATATTGTAGACTATTTTGTTACAGAGAGCAGAATGAACATAGGCCTGGCTGGGGTAAGACTGAAGGTATACTGCTGTCCATCTCATAAAAATACTAACTTCTTCTGATCCTCCTTCATGACATGTATGAAAAACAAAGTTTTTCAAATCAATAGCTGCATTTCACATACTAGTGTATGTGTTAGCATGTTCTAATAAAGATAACACACCCAGCATAACTGTAACTAGGGCAATTACTTGGTGACATTTATAGTAGTTTGATGCCATCTATTATGACCCATTTTGATTTTGTAGGAGCCATACTTAAAAATAAATGGAAATTTGATGGGGACCAGGAGCCTTGGTGGCACAGTAGTTAAGGGTTTGGCTGCTAACTGAAAGGTCACCAGTTTGAACCCACCAGCTTCTCCATGGGAGAAAGTTGTAGCAGTCTGCTTCTGTAAAGATTTATTGCCTTGGAAACCCTATGGGACTGTCCTACAGTGAGAATTGACTCCTGGCAGTGGGTTTGACTATTTGTTTTGTATGATGGGAACCACTACTCCTGCATCCTTTAAATCTTTGAGAGTGGCACTAATCACTACCCTTCTCCTCAGGATGTGATAACATTGTTTTCTAATTTTTTTTTTTTTGGCCAACAGTTTGTGGAGGGTGAGGGGCAATTTCTGACCTTCTACTTGGTCTTTTCCTACTGTAGCTTTTATTCCACAAGTCAAGGAACCAATTGGAGGGCTCTGCAATCTATAAGTTGGTCTATTCCAATGATAAACCCAGTAGCTCAGACAAAGACCACCACATGGGCCCACTGTAAGACAGACTTGGGCCAGGACTCCATGTAGTACCTGATTCCCATAGGCCCTGACTCTATATCACATGGAGGCATTATGGTACTTTGGGTCCTTGGGTACAGGGTTAACTCAGTTTCTGCACAGGGTTACAGTCTTCTTAGGAACAAAACTTTCATTGATGGCCACCCTAATGCCTCCCAGGCTGTGCAAGCAGGGCTAAGAATTTCATCAGAGAATCATTGC
>NW_006923444.1:44603-47307 GCF_000298275.1 Orycteropus afer afer | reverse complement strand
GGTTTGAACCGCCGACCTTTCGGTCAGCAACCGAGTGCATAACCAATGTGCCACCGGGGCTCCTAAACAGAGATTTACATCTCAGAGGCTAAGACCTTCTCTGGCCTTTGATTAAAAGAAACAAACACCTGCTGTCTTTGAGGTGCTTTCAACTCATGGTGAGCCCGTGTGTCAGAGTAGAACTGCCCCACAGGGTTCCCTCGGCTGGAGTCTACAGGAACAGGTCACCAGACCCTTCTGCTGAGGACTGTGTGGGTAGTTGGAACTGCTGCTCTTTCGGTTAACAGCCAAATGCTTAAGCACTGCGCCCCCTGGGCTCCTCACTGTGTAGTCCAGGACAGACTGTACCGGTCTCATGGCGCCTTCCCACGGCTGAAATCTTCTCCGGCCTCTGCCCACCGAAGACCATGGAAATGAACTGGATGCAGTAGATTCCAATGTCCAGCAGGCCCCCGCCAGCCTGTGCCCAGTCTGTGGCCCGGGCCATCTTGGTGAGGTCTGCCCCAAATTCCGCTCGGGCCACTCGAAGGTCTCCCAGAGTTCCCTGGGCTAGAACGGCCCTCAGAGCCTCTAAGGCAGGAAAAAACCGGGTCCAGATTGCCTGCAGACCACAGAAAACAGAGGTGAGGACACAGCCAAAGGCCAGGAGAGGGGTCAGGCCCCGGGTGCTGCCAATTAGATCATCCCCCAGCTGGGTTTCTCCTGGAGTCCCAATCTTGAGGGTAGTCAATGCTTCCATCTCAACACCAGACTCCTCCTCAGGGGTTGCAGCCCTGAGTCTCTCGGCCCTATCCTTGCCTCTCCTTTCTAGTAACTGTGGCCTTGTCCTTCTCACTTGGCCCATCATCCCACTCTCCCAGCCTCCAACTTTCCTCTCCAGTCCATTTTCCACATGGCCCTGGCAGGACCTTTCCTTCTCATAGAGCTGACCCCATCCCACTCCTGCTCAATAACCTTCTATAGCTCCTCATTGCCTCATACCAGCTGCCATTTCTGGAGCGTGTATTACAGGTAAAAGGAGGTCTGGTAGTGCAGTGCTTAAGCCCTTTCCTGCTAACCAAAAGGCCTTCGGTTTGAATCCACCAACCACTTGGTTGGAGAAAGAAGTGGCAGTCTGTTTCTATAAAGATTTCCAGCCTTGGAAACCCTGTAGTGCAGTTCCACTCTGTCCTCTAGGGATGCTGTGAGTTGGAATAGATTCCACGGCAGTCTATAGGCTCTGGCATCTGGACCAGTCCGAGGTCAAGGTCACACTAACTACATGAAACCTGCCCGCTCTTGTTTTCTTGGAGCCCGAGCTCTGTTTGCCCCTCTGGCTCTATGGAGCTGGGTCCTTTACTTGCTCTGTAGGAATCTGAGGTTCTGACAAGCACCATGTACTGTGTCTGCTAAACGCCATGCAGTTGGCCATTAGGATTGTCCATTTCAATGACCGTACCAATCCTGGAGCTCCTCACCCACTGACCCTGTGTCTTATTTAATGCTAAGCCCTACTTCTTCGTTTAGGTCTGGTACTCATTCCAAACCCATTAAGTGCTCCTAGAGGACAGAGTAGAACTGCCAGGTAGGGTTTCCAAGGCTGTCAATCTGTAAAGCCCAAACCAAACCCACTGCGGTGGAGTCGATTCTGACTCACAGCGCCCCTAGAGGACAGAGTGGAACTGCCCCACAGGGTTTCCAAGGCTGTCAATCTTCACAGAAGCAAAGCCCAAACCACACCCATGACTCACAGCGCCCCTAGAGGACAGAGTGGAACTGCCCCAGAGGGTCTCCAAGGCTGTCAATCTTCACAGAAGCAAAGCCCAAACCACACCCACTGCCCTGGAGTCGATTCTGACAGCGCCCCTAGAGGACAGAGTGGAACTGCACCACAGGGTTTCCAAGCCTGTTATCTATATGGAATCCCACTGCTGCTTCTCCATCCCAAGGACTGGCTGGCTGCTGGTGGGTTCAAACTGCTGACTTTTTGGTTAGCAGGCGACAGTTCACACTGTGCCACCAGGGCTCCTTACCAGAAAAAGAAAAAAAAAAAAAGAAACAATGCCATCAAGTCGATTTCAACTCATGGCAACCCCTATTGGGTTTCCAAGGCTGTGACTCTTTTACGGAAGTAGATTGTGTCATGGTCCTATGGAGCAGCTGGTGGGTTTGAACCATTAACCTTCTGGTTGGCAGCCAAATGCCTTACCCACTATGCCACCACTGCTTCTTTAAGGACCCATAGGCAGCTAACATTGCTAAAGGCAAAATCAATAGCTGCTTGACATAGAGTTTCGTGGGGGAGAGTCTTGATCTTTCTGTCCTCGCCTTGTAAATCCTCCAAAACTGAGCTCATTGTCATCTGTACCAGTTTCACCATTGACATCTTTCTTCAATATCAACTATGGGGTCCTTCAGGCGGCCATGGTTGCTAAGGTTCAAAAGCATTGGCTCCCACCATGACAGGTGCTACCAGCAGATTCCATGTCACAGCTCATCACTGTCCTGCGCAAAGCCACTAACCCGAGTTCATTTTGTGTCCATGTTAACTACTGGCAAACCCTCTCAATGTGTGTCTTCACAAGTGACCACCGACAGCCATGTTTAGTAATGGCAAGCAGTGCCATGTTGGATGTTGGAAGAACCTATGTGCCCTCACCTCCATAAGGAAGAGGCCTCTGGATCGGGCCTCCGCAACCATTTCTCTCACTTCTGCGGCGTTCAC
>NW_006923444.1:41605-44038 GCF_000298275.1 Orycteropus afer afer | reverse complement strand
TTCTGAGGAGTGGCTGGTGGGTTTGAACCGCCAGCCTTCTGGTTAGCAGTCAAGTGCCTTAGGCACTATGCCACCAGGGCTCCTTCTGAAAAAAGTAGCCATTGAAAATCCTAGGAAGCCTAGTTCGACTCTGGGGTATACAGGGTCTCCACGTATTAGGCGGCAAGGGCTTTTGATTTAACCAGTTAACTGCCACCTCTTCTCACCAGTCTCCACCTCATGAGGTAGATATTGTCACCTTGATCCTTCTGCAAATGAGAAAACTGAGAAAGGCGGTAAGAGCAGGGAAGGGGGGATTCATGCCTAAGCCCAGAGCCAGTCTTGCCGAGGACGAGGTTGTCTGAGTCTTGGGGACCACCGCTCCAAAACACGCTGCTCCCGCCCACAGGACTGTGTTTGAATCCTTACAGGGCAGGGCGCCCTCTGCTGCTTTAGAAATCCAAACCCCGCCCTTAGCGCAAAAGTCTGGCCCCTAAACTGCACAGCTGGTCCCAGATCAAACGTGTTCTTAGAGTTCCGCCTGCTACCCCCAAGCTGCTTCCAGAAACTCAGAAGGATCCTCTCAGGGAGCTAGGAGACAGTGCGCGGGTGGAAGAGCCGGGGTATTGCCCACTCACCCACGTTCGCGTCCTTGGCCAGCTCCTCATAGGAGCCATAAGCCTTGGGGATGTCATGCTTCCGCGCAAACTCCTTCGCCCGGCTCAGGTCGCGAGCCGCCACCGCCACCACCTAGAGGAACGCCAAGGTCAAGATAAGAGGTTGCATTTCGAGGATAAAGGAGCTCTAGTAGCGCTGTGGTTAAGGCATTGGGCTGCTAACCGAGAGGTTAGTGGTTCGAACCCACCAGCCCACCTCCCGGGAGAAAGACGACGCAGTATGCTTCCGCAAAGATTGACAGCCTTGGAAACGCTACGGGGGTCAGTATGAATGCACTCAATGGCCCTGAGTTTGGTCCCCAGGATGGGGCAGGCGTGGGAAGCAGGTGGATGGTGGGGTGGTGATGGCGAAGGCTTGAGGGTTGGAACAAATGCACATCGCTCAAGAGGGAGGGTGTGGCAGGGGGACTGGAGGAGGATGTGGCCACTTGGGTCCTAGGAAGATGAGGAATGGGGACAACGATGATTAAATCACCTAATGTCTAAATTGGGGGAGCTCTGGTAGCATAGTGGCTAAAGCACTTGACTGCTAACCAGAAGGCTGGTGGTTCAAACCCACCAGCCACTCCTCAGAAGGAAGGTTGGGCAATCTACTTCTGTAGTGATACCGCCTCGAAACCCAAGGAGGAGACGCCATGAGTAGGGGGCCGACTTGCAGGCAGTGAGTTTGGTTTGGTTTGGGTTACCAACTTAAAGGGTAGCTGGTTCCAATCTACCCAGAGCTTCAGAAGAAAACCTAGCAAATTACTTCCACAGTATGAATGCACTCAATGGCCCTGAGTTTGGTCCCCAGGATGGGGCAGGCGTGGAAAGCAGGTGGATGGTGGGGTGGTGATGGCGAAGGCTTGAGGGTTGGAACAAATGCACATCGCTCAAGAGGGAGGGTGTGGCAGGGGGACTGGAGGAGGATGTGGCCACTTGGGTCCTAGGAAGATGAGGAATGGGGACAACGATGATTAAATCACCTAATGTCTAAATTGGGGGAGCTCTGGTAGCATAGTGGCTAAAGCACTTGACTGCTAACCAGAAGGCTGGCGGTTCAAACCCACCAGCCACTCCTCGGAAGGAAGGTTGGGCAATCCTACTTCCGTAGTGATACTGCCTCGGAAACCCAAGGAGGGGTCGCTATGAGTCGGGGTCGACTCGACGGCACATAACAACAACAACAACAATGTCTAAATTGCCGCTTCTCACAGACACAGCAGCTCAGATCAAGAGGTCCCAGACCTCAAGAGGCAGAGTAAAAACCAAACCCAACCCACTAACCTGAAGTGACTACACAGCGCCCCTAGAGGACACAGTGGAACTGCCTCGGAGAGTTTCCAAGGCTGTCAATCTTTACGCAAGCCCACTGCCTCATCTTTTTCCCGCGGAGCGGCTGGTGGGTTCCAACCGTCCACCTTTTGGTTACCAGCCAACTGCTTTAACCACTGCGCCTCCAGAGCTCCTCAAGCAGCGAGTATGGAATTAAATATTGGCGACTCTGCGATCTGGAACCCCAAATTAGGGTCCCCGGCCTTCCTCAGACCCAGGAGTCAGCCCCACCTCGCTCTCTCATGCCCAGGACTCCAGGGAGAGGCCAGACCTGGTGCTCGGAGCGAGGCAGCGTCCGTAGCACGGTCGTAAAGTCGCTGGAGATGAGGCCAACGGACACGATGCCCCAGCGGACTGCCATCGCCGCCACCTGGAGTCCCAATGCCTTAGACAGCAGGCTGCTCAGAGGTAATTAAAGACCTGATGCCCCGCCCACCCGGGGCTAGGGTCCTAGACTTCGCTC
>NW_006923444.1:39033-40490 GCF_000298275.1 Orycteropus afer afer | reverse complement strand
CGCCTCGAAACCCAAGGAGGAGACGCCATGAGTAGGGGGCCGACTTGCAGGCAGTGAGTTTGGTTTGGTTTGGGTTACCAACTTAAAGGGTAGCTGGTTCCAATCTACCCAGAGCTTCAGAAGAAAACCTAGCAAATTACTTCCATAAGATTATAGCTGCATATGTTGTTGTTGTTGTTGTTGTTAGGTGCCTTCGAGTCAGACCGATTCATAGCAACCCCTCCTTGGGTGTCTGAGGCGGTATCACTATGAAAGTAGATTGCCCAACCTTCCTTCCGAGGAGTGGCTGGTGGCCTTCTGGTTAGCAGTAGAATGCCTTAGGCACTAGGCACCAGAGCTCCTAGCTACATGTTATAGCCTCTAGTTACGCTTCAGGAATTGAGCTCATTCCTATGGCTTCCAGCCAAACAATAGACAAGCCTATGGGGTGAACGTTTACATCGGGTAGATACACTCCTTGGAGCGATTAATTGATCAATCGTGGGAGAACAGAAGGGCAGTGTTTGCACAGGGAGACAGCTCAGGGGACAGGAGTGGACAGGAAAGAACATAGGGAAGAGGTAACTACGGGGAGGAAGTGGGAAGAAAGCTGTTACATTGCAGTCAATGTCATGAAACAAAGTGTGTATGAACTGCTCTGTGGAAACTGAATTTGGTCTGTAAACTGTCACCCAAATCACAGTTAAAAAAAAAAAAAGATTATAGCCACATGACTCAAAGGTGAGTCCAGGACATCTGGCTACCCCTCC
The DNA here is from genome assembly GCF_000298275.1 of Orycteropus afer afer. Lineage (NCBI taxonomy): Eukaryota > Metazoa > Chordata > Mammalia > Tubulidentata > Orycteropodidae > Orycteropus > Orycteropus afer. The sequence continues at coordinate 39,741 of NW_006923444.1, read as the reverse complement.
AACCTGTGCAGACTGCCCGGGCGTCGGAGTGGACCCCAGCTTCACAGGGTCTTCAATGGCTGGTTTTCAGAAATAGACCTTCAGGCCCCGCCTTCTGCTTGTCTTCTGAGTGGACTCGGACCTCCAATCTCTTGGTTTGAACACAAGCCTGTTAACCCTTTGCACCACCCAGGGACGCTAAAAAAAAAGAAAAAGAAAAAGAAAACCTCACTGCCATGGAGTCATTGCATAGACTTATAGTGACCTCCATTGCGTTTCTGAGGCTGTAAATCTTTAAAGAAGTCGATGGCCCCATCTTCCTTCTACGGAGCGGCTGGTGGGTTTGAACCTCTGACCTCCCGGTCAGTAGTCGAATGTCTTATCCACTACCCCACTAGAGCTCCATCCCAGGGACTCGAGCACCTTTCCACACAGGCTCTCAGGAGGAGTCATTGAGTTTGCAGATCGATTACGGGAGATGTAGCAAATTATTATTCCATAAATCAACAGGCAGAGCACTGGCCCCGTGTGACCCCCAGCAGAGGGTTAGTCAATTTCCTGGCTTTTTGATGTTTAAATAAGGTCTTAGTGTCACACGGGACTCACAGGAGCCAAGCACACACCAATATTAAGTTGAATATGTTTCAGTGTACCTGGAAGTGTTTATGGGAGCTCTGGTGGTGCAGTACCTAAGGCATCTGACTGCTAACCAGAAGGCTGGCAGTTCAA
>NW_006923444.1:34651-38403 GCF_000298275.1 Orycteropus afer afer | reverse complement strand
AGCTCCAGTGGGCTGGGAGCAGGAGGCAGAGCTGGACCCCAAGGTTGAGGGGCTTTCACCCAGCCCCTAGAGCCTGGCACTTTGCACTTGGACTTCAAGCCTCCAAACTGTAAGAGAATAAACTCCTGTTTGTTAAGGCCATCCTGTTTGTGGCATATTCCTGTCAGAGCAGCACTAGGGAACCAGGACAGTTTACTTCCGTAAAGATTGACAGCCTTGAGAACACAAGCTTGTGAATCTTCCCAGCAAAGCTTGTAGGCAGACTGAACGGCAGCACTATTTACAATAGTTAAAAGATGGAAACAACCTACATGCCCATCAGCAGAACAGTGAATGACCAACCTATGGTACACACACATACTGGAATGCTATGCAGCACTAAAGAATAATGTAGAGTCTGCAAACCACTGCATAATATGGATGAACTCGGAGGACATTATGCTGAGTGAAATAAGTCAATCACAGAAGGACAAATACAGTATTAGTTTGTTGTTGTGGAAGGTCCAGGAAAGGTTATATATGGAGGGAAACTTTCTTTGTTGATTGCCAGGGGTGGGAGGGGAGGGGTAGGAACACTGCAAAAAGTGACCCATGTCCCTTTAATTTTGTGTATTTCATTGTACATAAATTATATTTCAATAAAATGCATTTAAAAAAGCTTGTAGGCAGGACCTCTGTGCTAGATCCTTTGCAAATCTTGAATCAAATAACCTTCAAAACACTCCTGTGAGGTGGGTCCTGTTACTAGCCCCTTTATGTATGAGGAGACTGAGGTCCAGGGAGGTTTGGGACCTTGCTCAAAGCCACACGGCTAGAAAGTGGAAGGATCAGGATTGAAACCCGGCCAACGTGCCCTCAGTCCACGTGCTAAACATTTGCACTGTACTTGATTAAATTCATAATAAAGTAAGAGCAATCACTGACCTGAAACGAGAATCTTTTCTCAGCAGATTCAGCACCTTTTGCCCCCGGGAAGCAAACCTGGAGGTGAGAGCCCTGAAATGAGAGCCAAGGAACATGTGACCGAGAGCAACACACCTGCGAAACAACAGAAAACAAAACCCACTGCTGTGGAGTCGATTCTGACCCACAGCGCCCCTAGAGGACAGAGTGGAACTGCATCACAGGGTTTCCAAGGCTGTCAGTCTTTACAGATGCAAACCCAAAGCAAACCCAGTGCCTGGAGTTGATTCCGACTCACAGCGCCCCTAGAGGACAGAGTGGAACTGCACCACAGGGTCTCCAAGGCTGTCAGTCTTTATGGGAGCCGACTGCCTCATCTTTCTCCTGCCAAGCTGCAGGTGGGCTCCAATCAATCAGTGACCTTTCGGTTAGCAGCCCAATTCTTTAATCACTGTGGCACCAGAGTTCCCAACACACCTACAGGACCTCACAAAGGACTGTTACATAGAGTGACATGTTTATATATTTACTTGTTTATTTTCTCTCACACTCCCCCGGCCCCAGCAAAACACCAAATCCGTTACCATGCAGTTGAGTGGATTGGGAGTCATGGCGACCCCATGTGTTGCAACAGAACTGCTCCGTGGGGTTTTCTCGGTTGTCATCTGTGCGGGAGTAGGTCACCAACCCTTTGTTCCTGGGCCCTCAGTGTGTTCAAACCAGCAACCTTTTGGTTAGGAGCTGAGCGCAAATCATTTGTGGAGAATATCAATCCCATGAGAGCAGGCTCTTTGGTTTTTTTTTTGGTCACTGCTGTGTCCCACAAAAGCAACAACAAAACCAACCATTTGCCATCAAGTTGATTCCGATGCATGGCAGCCCATGTGCGTCAGAGTCGAACCGTGCTCATGGGGTCTTCACGGCTGTGACCACGACTCATCCACCAGCGTGCCATCCTGTGGTGGCTGTGTGTCGCTGGGAGGCTGGGGGCTATGCCACCGGTATTTCAAATACCAGCAGAGTCACCATGGTACACACAGACGCGGAAGAAAGAAGGGGCCATCCACTTCTCAAAGAATTGGCCGGTGAAAACCTTATGAGTAGCAGTGAAGCTCTGTCTGATCTATTAACGGCACAGGACCGGGCAGTGTTTCGTTCTGTTTGTACACAGAGTCGCTGTGAGTCAGAGTGGACTCAGTGGTACCTGACAAGAAGAAGCAGTGAAATACTGTGACTTTTTGGAGGTACATCACCAGGACTTTTTTTTCTGGGGAGATCTGACAGTTCGGTTAGTAGCTGAACGCCTAACGGTTTGTGACACCCAGGAACATCTGTATTACAGAACAGGGCCTGGCAAATCATCGTGATTCAGTACATGAATGAATGAATGAGGGAGTGAATGAATGATATGACCTAACACGATGTGCAGATAATCTCCTACAGAAAGTGCAGGTGCTTCTCACGCAGGACGTGGCCGGCAAGACGTGGCAGGGACAGGAGGCTGTGATCCCGCCTCCTTCCCGGCTCTTCCTCTCCTCCTCCTTGTCTTCCCTTCGTCCCGCCCCCTGAGGACACGATGGGTCAGGCCCCGTGTCGGGGAACGTGGAGACCTAGAGGTGGGTCTCACCCCACTCCCTGTCCCCTTCAAGTGAACAGACACAGCCCTGGGGAGCAGATAATGGCGAGTCCTCTTGGGGTGGTTAGGTTCTGCGGGTCAGCTCCGACTCATAGGGACCCCAAGTACAACAGAATGAAACACTGTCCGCTCGTGCGCCAGCCCCACAATCCTCGCTAGAACAGACATAGGTGGAAACGTATTGTCTCGCGGTTCAGGAGGCGAGAAGTTCAAATTCAGAGCGCAGGCTCCAGGCAAGGGCTTTCTGTCCTGTGGGCTCTCAAGGAACGTCCTTTCTTGTTTCTTCTGCTTCCAGGTGTCTTGGAAATGGGCAAGGATCTTGGCATTGCTCTTTCCCCATTTCGCCTCTGCTTGCTTCATAAAGTCTTTTCTATGCAAAAGAGACTGGTTTACAACACTCCCTATACTAATCCTTCCTCATTAATATAACAAAGAGAATGCATTATAACCACAGGCATAAAACCCAAACCAAACCTCTGCCATCAAGCTGATCCTGCTCACTGACCTTATAGCACTGAGTAGAACGGCCCTATACGATTTCCAAGGCCATGAATCTTTACAGAAGCAGACGGGCTCATCTTTCTCCTGTGGACCAGCTGGTGGGTTCAAACCGCTGACCTTTTGGTTAGCAGCCGAATGCATGAACCGCTACACCACCAAAAAAAAAAAAAAAAACCACTGCCATCAAGTCAATTCGACTCATAGCAACCCCTCCTTGGGTTTCCGAGGCACTATCACTATGGAAGTAGATTGCTCAACCTTCCTTCTGGGGAGTGGTTGGTGGGTTTGAACCACCAGCCTTCTGGTTAGCAGACAAATGCCTTAGGCACTACGCCACCAGAGCTGCTAATTACGGGTATAGGATTTACAACATGTGTTCTAGAAGGGACATGGTTCAATCCACAATAATGACTTCCAAAAATATCCCCTTCCTAATCCCTTGATCTCCCATGGCAAAAGAAGCTCCGTGAGAGGGATTAAGTTCAGGATTTTGAGATGACTGATTATCCTGGATTATCCAGCGGGGTTCAATGTTATCACAAGTTCTCTTGAAAGAGGGTGATACCAGATCCTGTCCAATTATTCCAGCTCATGACAGTTGGGAAGGAGCTGTGGGAACATTGTGCCTAAGGCATCTGACTGCTAACCAGGAGCATGGATTGTTGGCTCATGGACAGTTATAGGCAGCACAACAGGATCCCAATCCACAGAA
>NW_006923444.1:0-869 GCF_000298275.1 Orycteropus afer afer | reverse complement strand
GCCCAAACCACACCCACTGCCGTGGAGTCTATTCTGACTCACAGCGCCCCTAGAGGACAGAGTGGAACTGCACCACAGGGTCTCCAAGGCTGTCACTCTTTACAGAGGCCAACTGCGTCAGCTTTCTCCAGTGGAGTGGCTGGTGGGTTCGAACCACCAACCTTCTGATTAGCAGTCAAGTGCCAGAGCTCCTTATCCCAGGTGTGTGGTAAAGATGAAATGAAAATCACAGGGTTAAAGCCCGGAGCAGAGCATCACCTCCCACAAAGAGGGTTCCTCGCGAGTGAACACAGCCCCCAAACCAAACCGAAACCACTGCCGCCAAGTTGGTTCCAACTGACAGCAGCCCCGTGTGCCACAAAGTCAGACAGCCCCATAGGGTCTTCCTGGCTGTTATCTTTTGGAATAGAGTTTGCCAGGTCTTTCTTCTGTGGAGCTGCTGGGTGGGTCTGAACCCACAACCTTTAAGTTAGCAGCCAGTTACACCACCCAGGCTCCCTGAGTCTGACTACACGAGTGTGTTTGTTTCCTGTTGCTATTGTACCAAATCACCCTAAATTGAGTGGGTTAGAACACCACAAATTTATTTTCTTATAATTCCGGAGGTCAGAAAACTTTACATGGGTTGGCAGGGCTGTGCTCCTTCTGAGGAGAGTGTGTTTCCTTGCCTTTCCCAGCTTCTACAGGCCAGCAACATTTCTGGGCTTGTAGCCGCATATCACTCTGACTTCTGGTCCCTCCATCATATCTCCTTCCCTGACCCTCTGGCCTCTGTCTCATAGAGACCCTTGTGGATACAGTTGTTGTTGTTGTTGTTGTTATGTGCCATCGAGTCGGCCCCGACTCATAGCGACCCCTCCTTGGGTTTC
>NW_006923443.1:45587-46801 GCF_000298275.1 Orycteropus afer afer | reverse complement strand
GCACCTCCATTCCCCAAGCAGGTGTGGGGTATAAGAGTAATAAGAGGAATGTCACACCTTTTCAGTCTTGCAGGTCCAGAGTGTCCTTGGGGTTGCTGGAAAGTAGAACCTGTTCTCAAGCCCCAGGAATGTGCAAGCATGCTGTCTCTTTAAATATCCAAAATAGTCAAGCCACTTTTAAACCTTCAAAATGGTGGTATCCTCCAGACCGGCAAAAGTCCACAACTCAGCCTAGCTTTCTCTTCACTTTCTCCATTTATTCCCCAGCCACCAGAGCAGTCTGGTGCATCTGTGCAGTCCCTGGCTAGCAGGGCTGATATTTAGGTTAATTCTTAGGTCCTACCACCACTCGGGAATCTCCAAGCTGTCTGTGCCATCAGGATTGCTCAGCATCATTGCCAGACCACAGCTCCGTATGTCTCCTTTTTTGGTATTTTCACGGAAATTCTTCTGCTCGTTGGGGTTTAGTCCTCTTCTATATCCTTCCCTTTAAGGATCAGGGTTCCAGGATTATCTTCTGTGTCTGTGTTAATTTGTTTCTCTTATCTTTTCTGAAGAGGGTCTGTGCAGTCTTTATGCCTAGTCTGCCATCTTGCTGGAACCCTTGGAGCTGTTTCTTCTCGTTGGCAATCATGCCACGTTAGCAAATGAAGGTCCTGTAAACTTACTCCATCCATGTCATTAAAGCTGGCTGTAATTTGAGGTATCAACTCTTCTCTAGTCATATTTCAAGTGACTTCCAACCTGAGGGGCTCATTCTTGGCACTGTATCAGTGTTTTTTACTGTGGTAGTTAAGGTTATGTGTCAGCTTGGCTGGGCTGGGTTTGTGGATCTACTGTGAGCAGCTAAGTGGCTGCTTTAGGGATGTGGTCTGCTTCCAGTATATGAAGAGAGACTTGAGGAATGGTCTGCAGTTTTTTGCATGCTTGAATCCTGCGTGTAGCCAAGTCATTGCTCAGCATCTTGCCCTTCTTGGGACTCTTAATGGACTTGAATTAGTGGCCTGATTAGGGGTTTGATAATCTTGGGACTGTGCCATTTTACTTATCGACCTTGGCTTTGTCAGCCTCAGAAGTCAGCAGCTGCCTGAGTGAAGAGATGCTTCCAGCTTTAGAGGGCCCGGAATAAGAGGCAGGGCTCAAGGCCAAGGTTGAGGGGCTTTTACTCAGCCCTTAGAGCTGGCACTTTGAATTTGGACTTCTGTCTTCCTAAG
>NW_006923443.1:43590-44607 GCF_000298275.1 Orycteropus afer afer | reverse complement strand
GCTCTGGGACAGGAAGGCATGTCTGCAGCCCAGGGACAATGTGAAGGGTACACTGATCGCAGTGGGGATGAAGGCCTCCCTGCTTCCACTGACTATAGTGTGTAAGCACTTTGGAGCCAAGGCTGGTAACAGGCACTTGTTGTGAGGAATTGACACCAGGCATAGATGCACACAGGGCAGGGGCTCAGCAGACCGATGCCTCGCCATCTTCCTGACCCTTACTCTTAGGAAGCCACAGCTGGGATTTCTCAGATGTGTTATGGTTGCTTTCACATCATGGGGTAAAGGAGTGTAACTTTGCCAAGAAGCACAGTAACTCTGTTGAGAAAGGGATTGAACAGAGGGGAATGAGAGATGGGAAGAACAAGAGAGGAGCTTTCAGATGGCCATGTGACAGGGTCTATTGCTGGTGCTGGGGTCAGGGTGCAGCAGCTGTCCACTGGTGATTTCATAGCATTCTGGCCTTTGGAGTAATGTGCTAATGCCACAGCAGTAATGGTCTCTGTGTTGAAATGCAGACACACCACTGACATGCTATGTCACATATCGTTTTCATTTTTAATTTTGGAGGTTTTTAGCATATTGAATGAACATTAAGAAAGGATTATGAAAATCCTACTGTTGGCGAAATTGATACATAGGATTCTCATGAGAAATCATTCATAAAGTGTTCCCCTCACTATGAACTCACACACACAGACATACACACACACACAGGCACATGCACTACTCTGCAATCTACATTCTACCATACAGTCACCCACCATATAACAGGAGGCTGTGGGTCATGTGCCAAGAAGGTCACCTCTCACCTGCTAAGTGGTACGGAAGCCCCCCCCCCACCAGAGCGCCCTGCACAGATCCATGTGTTCCCAGGGCTCTGGCTTTCTCCTGTGACATGGACTTCCTGGCTCCTCCTCAATGTATTGCACCTGCCTTTCTCTCCCTACCCTCATCCCCGTCTCCAAGCAATGGTTCTTTTGTCTTAAAGTCAATTTGATCAGAAATTAGTATTGC
>NW_006923443.1:4980-6337 GCF_000298275.1 Orycteropus afer afer | reverse complement strand
TAAGTCATCCCGAGAACATCTTGATGTCGGTCTCTTTCCTCATTTTTGTGGCACTTATTCAGGACTTGTCATCCCAGACAGTCTTTCCAGCAGAAAAAAGGATTTCGTGTGGACAGAGCTGCAGAGCTATGTTCTGTAAACAGCAATACTGTCACAGAGAAGGCAAAGCTACCTTGTTTGACTTTTTGATTTACAGAAATAAATAAAACTTGCTTCCAAATGGAATTCCTACAAATAGATTTTATGCTAATTTTCAGAAATTGCTTATTATCTCTGCATTATCAGATGTATTGGACTTAAAGCCCTGCTCAGAAATGGGTCCCTCTGACTTTATGATTTCCTGTGGGGTGAGGATGGGCCACGACAGGGATAGCATGTGTCCTTGTGTGTGTGTGTGTGTGTGTGAGTGTGTGAATGTATGTGTTAAAGTGTGTGTTAGCATGTGAATGTGTGTAAGTGGATGTGTATGTGCTTGTGTGTGTTAATGTGTGTTGTTGTTGTTGTTATGTGCCATCGAGTTGGACCCGACTCATAGCGACCCCTCCTTAGGTTTCCGAGGCAGTATCAAAGTAGATTGCCCCATCTTCCTTCCAAGTAATGTGTGTTAGTATATGTGAATGTTTTAATGTGTGTGTATCTGTGTGGTGTGAGTCCAGTGAATGTGTATGAGTATTAATGTGTGAGTATGTGTATGTGTGTGAGTGTGTGTGAATGTGACTGTGTTCATATGTGAGTGTGTGTGAATTTGTGTATGAGTGTGTGTATGTAAATGTAAGTTTGTTAATGTGTGTATGTGTGAGTGTGAATGTGTGTTTATGAGTGAGTTTGTGTGTGTGTTAATGTGAATGTGAGTATATGTGTGTGAATGAGTGTGTTCATATATGTGTGACTGTGTGACTGTACATGGGTTTGTGTGTTTATAAGTGTTAGTGTATGTGTATGTGAAAGTTATGATTGTGTGTCAACTTGGCTGGGCCTGGTTGAGTAGCTGGGCAGCTAGATGTAGTATTCCCCATGATGAGACTGGTAATCAACTCCATGGTGGAATCTACTGGGAGCAGCTGAGTAGTTCCCTTGGGAAATGTGGTCTGCTTCCTGTATGTAAGGAGAAGCCATGGGGAATGGTCTCTAGTCTATGGCACGCTTGGACCCTGCATGGAGCTGTGTCATCGTTCAGCAGCCTGCTATGCTCTGCTGACCTTGGGACTTACAATGGACTTAAATCCATGTGGTTTGGTACCATCGGGACTATGCCATTTTATTTGTCAACTTTGGACTTCTCAGCCTCAGCAGCCAGCAGCTGTCTGAGTGAAGAAACGCCTCTAGTTTCAGTGGCCCAGGAGCTGGGGGCAGAGGT
>NW_006923443.1:1728-4090 GCF_000298275.1 Orycteropus afer afer | reverse complement strand
AATCAGTGGATATTTACCTTAGGTTATTGTAAAAATTACTTAGTTAAAATATGTTTAAATCTTAGTAACTTTATGTTTAAAAAATGAGTTACATTCATCTTAAGTGCATTCAATGGAGAGGTAAGTCAGTATTACATTGAAGCTCATACCTCAGTTAAAGGTTTCAGCTTTTGACTTACAAACAAGTAACTCCTGTAGAACAAGAGCATCTCGTGTTTTAAACTATTCATTCATATCCAGAATGAACAGTTTCAATATTTGTATAGTTGGGTAGCATCCAAAAATGTCCCCGTGTGTCTAAGAGAGTCAACTGCATTGCATCAGGTGTGAGTTGGAAAGGAAAAAGGGACCCAGTGTGATTCTCCTGTTGCCTTATTGCCTCAAATTTTGAAAACATTTACATCAATTTAAAATGTGTTTGCTGTGCTGGGAACACAAAGCAGAACATGTTGGAGTCTGTGCCTCAGAGGAGCTTAAGGTCTGCAAAAGAAATCAGGCCCATGGAATGGTCATTTCAGTATAAGTCAAGGAGTGATGTGATGAAAAGTATGAGGGAGCTGCCTCCCCCAAGGGAAACATGGATCTGATGAGGCTTATCTGGATGTGGAACTGTGTAGCAGGTGAAGCTTATCCTGATGTAGAGGCATGTAATGGGTGAGGCTTATCCTGGCATAGAGGCATGTAGTGGTGCCAAAGGGGCAAGGAGGCCACATATTCTTACCTCCTCTAATCCCACAAGAGAAGGACAGAATCACCATCAGTAGCCCAAGGCCTATCCCTGTGAGGCCAGACATGCTGCCTCCCTCCAGCCCTGACACCAACCATTCCTCCTGCAGCATCCACCACCTTTCTGCTGGGTTCAGTAATTCACTGCAGTGGCCACACAGAACTCACAGCTTATGGGGTTTATTGGAGAAACAACAGGCTACAATTCAAGTTCAGGGACACACTCAGTCTCTCTCAGCCAGCTATCTCTCACCTGACAGTCTCTCTCAGTCTCTCTCCCAGCAGTGCATGTCTCTCCCAGAAATGCATGTCTCTCACGTCTCTCCCAGCAGTGTGTGTCTCTTGTGTCTCTCCCAGCAGCTCATGTCTCTCACATCTCTCCCAGCAGTGAGAGATTCTTTCTGCTTCCAGGAGGGCTCCTTTTGAGCCTGGCAGAGTGGCCAAACTAATCAATCCCAACATCAGAAATCTATACACCTGAAGGGGGAACTTCCTAGAAAATTACTTTGTGCTGCTCCCAACAGAAATACTCCAGATGGATAACTTTAACAATCAGGAGCTACTCAGTTGCTCATGGCAAATTCCACCATGCAATTTATAAAGACTTATGGCTGGAAAAGCCAGTATGTAATTTACTACACTGCAAGGAGATAAGGCTTACCTGATGTGGAGGCATGTAGAGGATGAGGCTTATCCTGGCATGGAGGCATGTAGTGTGTTAGGTTCACCTAGGTGTGGAGGAGTGTCGAGGGTGATGTTCATCTAGGCATGTAGGCATGTAGCAAGCAGGTGAGGCTTATCTGGGAGTGTAGCATCTCTCTGGACTGAAACCATGTAAAGAAGAGAGGGCAGCTTGTGAAGGCAGGAAGGGATGCACACATGACACCAGCACAGGTTCTGGGAGGCCACTGCCATCGGCACTTGAGAAAGATGGTGATGTGCACAAGTGAGGCTGGAGGGGGTGTTGCCACATCTTGAAGGCCTTGGAAGCCCACAGAATAGCATGGAGTTGCTCTTTTAAGCACAATTTTGTTCAGAAAGAGCTGCCCAGCTTCAGTGTGGAAGGGGCAGTTCAGGGAAGTCAGGTTGCTGGATGGAGATTGTACATTCCCAGAGGTCATGCAGTGGAAGCATGAGAAAGGGAGTGGGCTGCATGGTCCTAAATGGAAAAGCAAGCCATCAGTTTGCAAAACATAGAAGTGCTGCATTTTGTGGTCTCAGTGGGGTAATGTGAGTTCTGGATCGTCGACATGGTTAAGGGCTTGGCTGCTGTCTTCATTATCTAGTGCTGCTATAACAGACATACCCCAAGGAGGTGGCTTTAGCTACAGAAACTTATTCTCTCACAGGTTAGGAGGCTAGAAGTCGTCTATGTTCAGGCTGCCAGCTCCAAGGGAAGGCTTTCTCTCTGTCAGCTCTGGGAGGAAGTCCCTGTCTCTGCTCAACACCTATTGGCCCAGCATTTATGGGAGATCTCCATGCTTCTTGACATCAATCTTCCCCTGGGTCTAGGAGGTTCTCAGCACAGGGGCCCCAGGTCCAAAGGATGTGCTCTGCTCCCAGCTCTTCTTGGTGGTACTGAGGTCCCTCCCTCTCTGCTCCCTTCTCTCTCCTTTTATCTCTTGTGATAATCTGC
>NW_006923443.1:0-718 GCF_000298275.1 Orycteropus afer afer | reverse complement strand
GATATTTAAAGTAATCGAGGGTGCAGCCATTTTGAATGTTTACAACTGGCAACCATTTTGGATTTTAAAGTGATAGCATTCTCATTCGGATTCCAGGGACCTAAGAACAGGCACCTGACTGCTAACCAGAAGGCTGGTGGTTCAAGCCCACCAGCCACCCCTCGGAAGGAAGGTTGGGCAATCTACTGCTGTAGTGATACTGTCTCGACAACCCAAGGAGGGGTCGCTATGAGTCAGGGCCGACTCGATTGCATATAAGAACAACAACAGCAACAACAAGCAGCGAGGTGGAAAGCAGGGAGAGAACAACAAAAAAAAAAAGGCAAAGGGGACTAGAACAGATCAAGGAGTCACCTTCAGGGACCCAGGTGAACAGAGGGAACCCAGGCCACACTCCACAAGGAGCGAGGCGGGAAGGCAGGGAGAGGCCAGAAAAGGCAAAGGGGATAGGAACTGATCAAGGAATCAACCGCAGGGAGCCAGGTGAGGAGAGGGAACCCAGGCCACCCACCACAAGCAGCGAGGCAGGAAGCAGGGAGAGGACAGAAAAGGCAAAGGGAACTGGATCAGATCGAGGAGTTAGCCACAGGGATCCAGGTATGGATGGTTGGAGGGGTTTCCAACAGCTGAGGGAGACAAACTTGTCTGTCGGTTTGTCCTACAGTGGTGATATGTTGCTTTGAGTCTTGAGGCTGTGCCACTGGTGTTTCAAACCCAG
>NW_006923442.1:46057-47016 GCF_000298275.1 Orycteropus afer afer | reverse complement strand
TTATTCTGGTTTTTATGCCAAGAATTTGGAAAACTGGCAGAGAATTGAAGGGGAGGGCAAGGCACAGAGAAAATGGAAAAAGGACAGGTCAAATCCAACATGAACAAATAGGAAGGTGCGTGTTAAAGGAGATAATTTAAAGATTGCAATGGGTAGCCAGTCAGCAGGCATGCTCTGGGCACCTCGGGTCTGGGCCTGAGCTGAAGGTCCAGAGATGAACACATCAGCATTGTCTCTGGGGCCAAGGACCTGCACCTCCAGTGGAAAAGAAAAATGCAAATAAGGGATTCTGAAGACAGAGACAGTGCCACCTCTGCGATGTGGCTGGGAGCACACCAGCCCATCTTGCGGTGGCCTAGGCAAGTCTCTTCACAGACAAGGCACCTAGGCTGATTTCAGGTATTGGCTTCATGCGCTGGTCTGATCATAATGCTAGACATCATCAGGGAATACAGCAGACCCACCCAGCCTGGCCCAGACAGTTCACCGCTGGGCACCGTTTCATCTGTGACCCTTGTACATGAGATGCCGCAGCAGCATTCAGCTGAGAGTTAGAGTCCATCCGACACAGGAACAACTGGACTTCCTAATAGAAACAGAGTATTTTAAGTCTGTTAAATCTGGGAAGACAAGCATTTACCAGGGACGGATGTGCAAACCTTTCCCCAAGACACTCTCACAGTGCGGTTTATACGTGCCTCTGTATACACCCCTCTGTGTACATGCCTTTATGTATGCCCTCTGTGTACGCCCCTCTGTGTACACCCCTCTGTGTATGCACCTCTGTGTATACCCCATTATGTCCATGCTTCTATGTACACCCATTTGTATACACTCCTCTGTATATGCCCTTCTGTGTACATGCCTATGTATACATGCCTCTGTGTACTGTGCACACATCTGCATACACCCCTCTGTGTACACCCCTCTGTATACACCCCTCTGTGTGCATGCCTCTG
>NW_006923442.1:44209-45298 GCF_000298275.1 Orycteropus afer afer | reverse complement strand
TAGTAGGTGTTTGAAAATGCCTGGGTGAGCAACTCAGCCTACAGTCCCGTCTATGAGCCATCCTGGTATTTATTCTAAGAGTCAAATACACTTGCTCTTGGCACAGTTATCTGCCGTGCAGGCTCCTGGCTGCATGTTAATTCCAACTTCTTCTCTCTTGCTCATTTGGAATCTGTCAGCAGTCTTCCAACCAGTTGTAGCATATGCTGTGTAGACACCAACGCAGACAGCTCTCGTCCTTTCCAACACCCTTCTCTCTGATGAGGCTGCAAATTCCCAGAACGTGAAACAAGAATCTGGCTTTGAAATAAGGCTCTGTTCAAGTGGCACAGGATTCTGGGTGCTCAATTGGAAGACAGAAGTGGGAAACTGCATGCCAATTTCCTACCATGTCTGAAAATGCATCTTAAACTAGGCCTTGGCTGTGACTTTGCTCTTGCTGAGAAATGGAGAGTGAGGTTCAGTGATGCATGCACAGCTTTGTCAAAGGTAGAGTGTGGGCAGAAGAGGGCTCGTGAAGAGGCTGTAATACACCAGTGGGTTTCATGGATTTGTTTCAGAGCAGATCATCGCAGACAGTCCCCATACAGGCAGCCGCCTTGAGAAGCAGAGAGGGTAGAGGAAAGTGTGGGCAGTTTCCAGTCTCACCCTGACCAACAGGCTGCTGGTCAGATGTTTCTGTAGTAAAGTGTATCCACAGAGGATGCTACATACACTGCAAACAACACACTCACGACTTGGGGCATTTTTCGGCATCAAGGTCAGGCCAGTGGTGCAAGTGGAAGCTAAGACCAGCACAGGGACTGCCAGCCCAGTCCCTCCTGTGACCCAACCGTGGGCAGTCTCCGCTCCCATGGCTCTTCCGTGGAGAGAGCCGCTGGTCAGAAATCCCCACCGTGGAGGCACAGATGTCCCCAGTGAGTGAGTCATGGATGAGCCCTACTTTGAGCAGAGCTGGGAGGAGGGATGAGCAGCGCCAAGCCTGGGCACCTCAAAGCTAGCTAGTCCTTCTTCTTTTCTGCTCCCAGACCTCATGAGTCTCCTGTACTTCCATAACAAGGTATCATAAGCAAGTGACTTTAAGGAAGG
>NW_006923442.1:37825-43829 GCF_000298275.1 Orycteropus afer afer | reverse complement strand
TGGGGACACAATTCAACCCATAACATAGACTGTCACCTTCTCTTCTCATCTTCTCTCCTCAGCTAATGCCACCTTTGTTCTCTCTGGTCTCCAAAACTGAGCCCTATGGGCCATGTGGTCTCCCCAACTCTTACCAACTTGTCCAGAGATCCATGACCTCTTGTACTTTGTCTCTGGCTTTGTCTTGCCTGCTGTGGCACAGGCACTAATTTTTCTCTTGTCCTCTTTGATGTTCACATAATGCCTTCTGCCCTGGGTATACTATACTCTTGCCTCTGTCACCCGTGCCAATGAAGGGGCAGCCACTAACTGGAGCATAGGTCAAGACGATGCTGCTGCCCTGCCTCTTCCTAACTGTGTGACTGGGCAGGAGGACCGGGGGCGGGAGGGAGGACATATATAGGAGACATGGGAAGATCCAACTCCCATGTTCCCTGTTTGTGACAGGAGGTAGTATAATGCCTGAGTCAAGGATTGTTGGGAATATCAAATGAGGTGATGCAGGAGAAGAGCTTAGTGCAGGGCCGGCTATAGAGCTGAGTATCGTGAGTTCACAGAGAACTGAGTACCATCCATTTACCTAAGGCTGAGTACCATCTGTTCACAGAGAGATGAGTACCATCCATTCACATAGAGTGGAATACCATTGGTTCACATAGAGCTGAGTACCATCTGTTCACAGAGAACTGAGTACCATCCATTTACATAAGGTGAGTACCCTCCATTCACAGAGAGCTGAGTACCATCCGTTCATAGAGAGCTCAGAGAGCTGGGTACCATCCATTCACATAGAGTGGAATACTGTTGGTTCACATAGAGCTGAGTACCGTCTGCTCACTAGAGCAGAATACCATTGGTTCACAGACAGCTGAGTACTGTCCATTCATGTAAAGCTGAGTACCATCTGTTCACATAGTGGCAACATCAGTGATCAATGTTGATACCATTGAGGTGGAGATGGGGCAAGAGACTCAACAGTTGTGGGAAAATACATGACAGACAAATAATACAAAGTAGAAGGGACTAGTGCCATCTACAAAAATAATAATGAGAAGAATGTCATATTTCAATCATTGGAATTTCTTGGTGTAACTATTAAATATAAACTTATCAGGTCACTTGACCATAATTCACCTACTTGTTCATATAGTAACATGCCAAACTTCCAGAAAGAGGGCCTTGAGTCTTCTCTACAAACAAGCAACTCATTTCTTCAACAGATATACCACACTCTCCTGCTTGCTGTGCCAGACTGAGATAATTGTTGAGAAGCCTGAGGACAAGCCAGGCCCAGTTCCTGCCCTCAGAAAGCTTTCTGTGAAATCAGGAAGGGAAAAAAAAAGAAAAAGTTGCTACTGAGTTGGCCCGGTGTCGCAAAGTGGGGCTGCTCTGTCGGTTCTCTTGGCTGAAATCTTTACAGAGGCCGATTGCCAGGCTTTCTTCCAAGGCACCACTGGGTGGGTTTGAACCGCCCACCTTTATGTTAGCAGCCACACACAAACCATTTGCAGCACCTAGAGACCTTATCCAACCAGAGAGTCTGAAAAATGAGAGGTGGATTTTGTTGGAAGGGCACACCCAGCTCACATTAACTGTGTTCTTTTGGAATAAATGATAAGAACATTGCTGAAAGGATAATGTGAGCACCCTGGGTTGAAAGTCAGGAGGTGTGGGCTTTTAACCATCCTTTGACGGTAGAATTGCAGTTCGGGCCATTCTGCTGCTCTGAGACTGCACTTCCTCCACCCCAGAGGCCTCACAACACTCGGGAGCTGTCGAGAGGCTCGAAGTCTCTGCCAGGACAAGGCCTGTAGTCTCCATCATCGGCTCCCAGCTGGAAGCGAGCCTCCTGTGCTCCACCATCTGCATCTCCCGTTCAGTCACTGCACTGTAACTCAGGGAATGGTGACGTGAATACAAGGGCTTCCTATCAATGCTTTGATTCGACATGCATGTGAATCTGTTACAAGAGACAGCTGAACACACAACCAGTCACCCATCAACAGGCCCCAACCAAGAACATCTGTAATAGAAGATTAAATTCTCCTCCTCTTGAAATTTCATGGTGTGTGTTGTTGCTATATTTCAATTACAAGATGTCTGAACATGAAACTACAATGTGATTTCCATTCAGACAGCCAGGATGTGTGTCTTTATGACAGATGGTGAAGCATGACCATCATCAAGTCAGAGCTGCTCATTTAAGAAAAAGGGAAAAGAGAAAGAAGGGAGAAAAGTATCATCTCTGACATCCCACTTCTGGTCACGTTGACACTGTGTGCATAGTCAGGACATTCACTGTATGGAGTGCAGAGGAACATGATGGATAAGTTCAAGAGTTGTTGACAGCACAACCGTTCTGTTCTACTGGGTAAGAAGTATTAAAATTTCTATCTCCAAATGTCTCTGTTTCATAGTTTTCAAATCCAGGAACCTTTAGCAACTATAGATAGAGATGTTGTACATAATGATGATATATTATTCAGTGAACTTCTCTCTCATGGAGGAAAATCTATATAAATAGTGTTGTACTAAGGCAACCATAATGAAGGAATCCCCCTGTTCTCTGGGGGTGGAAAGCAGACAACCCTGAGTGCTACCTAAATGCACATATTGTGTTATAGAGTGAGGAGTCTTGGTTTGCTAAACGATTCCTAGACCAGGCACATTCACGAACACTATTCCACCACTGTCTGTGAGAAGAACCCTGAGGCTTCTCTAAGCCCCTACTGTCTGCTCTCCCATTGTGCTGCCTCTGGCTCCAAGGCCTGACCTCAGCCAGTCCTCCTTCCCTTTTGCACAAGCCCTCACTGAGCTCATGAAGGGCTACGGGGGGTGGTGGTGGGGGTGGCTGGAGAACAATGTCTCCATGTCCCCCAACTAATGGCCACTCTCAGCTTCTGGTTGCAGCTGTCTATCCCAGGTGAAGCACAGTCAGGAGAGTCCCGTGTCCTTGCTGGGAACCTCCTTTCTGTGCCAGAAACACCATCTTCCTTGATGCCTGAGATGACTCTTACATCTGAGTGAGAAGGAAGCCCCTACTTCCCACATGTCCTCTGTGCATCTCAATTTGGGTGGTTTTGCTGAAGGTCTGGTCAGGCTTCTCCTTCCATATTCAGTCATGTTGATATCTCCTCCGTCTTCCTCTCTTTCCTTGTTTCTATATTAAAAACTCCTTGAGTGGAACAAGTGGTCTACAATAGTCATCTAACCTAGAGGTTGGCAATTCAAACACCCTCAGTGGCATCTCACTAGAAGGACCTAACAATCCACTTCCGTTAAGATTACAGCCAAGAAAGCCCCATGGAGCAGTTGTACTCTAACACACACAAGGTCACCAGGAGTCAGAATTGACTTAAAGGCAACGGGTTTGGTTTTCTTTTCTTTTGCTTTGTGTTAGTTTCTATATTTGAAATCACAAATCTTTCCAAGATTCCAAGTTACATCAGCTCTACTACCTCAGAGTTCTCTTGCAGAGTTGCACCTCAATACCAGTTTACTTCTCCTGTAACTGACAACTTAATTGCATGCTGTGCTCTTTTTCCAAGCAGTCTGGAGACAACTTGAAGTCTACAGTTGCTTTGAGTAAATCTCCCTGAGAGCAGGGTTGACTGCCCTGCCCATTCTGAGAGAGTGTGTAGGTGGCATTGAGTGGGCCTGCACTTGTTGACAGGCCCCCAGAATGGAGGGGCACCAAGTGAGTGTACATGGTATCCTTCACTCACATGGCAGGCATTGTGGTAGCCCTTCCCCCTCATGAGAAATAATCAAGTCTAATGACCTGCAAAATGAAAATAAATAAAAACTTCTCATTAAACTTGCATATTAGATTGAGGTGTGTGGTAATGATAGGGACATAAATTTAAATGACCTTGAGAAAAAGCTAAGAAAGAACTAATCAGAGACTAACTCAATGGTGGTTAATGAGATAGGGCAACGTTGCCTGTTGGAACATGTTTTACACGTAAGGATATACAAGATGGATTCTAAATCATGCAAGGTCAGGGTCCTGTGACACATGCTGCATGAACATCAGAATTGTCCTTTCCTGAAGGCATACATTAAGACAAGGTGAATAAAAGAGTGTCACATAGGTGACAGAGTTCCAGTAAGATGGCGGAATAGGCAGACAAACTACACAGACTCTCTTCAATAAAGAAAAGAGGAACCAGTTAACACAGATATGGAACATAATCCTTGAGCTTTGAAAGGAAGGATACAGAGATGGAATGAATGCCAACTAGAAGAGCTTGCATGAAAACACCAGAAAAGGAGACATGCAGAGCTGTGGACTGTTAGCAGTCCTGATGGCATGAACAGTTTGGATATTGCCAAGTGGTGTGAGGACCTAAAAATTAACTTAAAATCAGCCCTGCTAGCCAGAGGCTGCACGGAGGCCTGCACTGGTGCCTGGTTAACAGACGGGGAAGCACTGAAAAGGAAGACAGGCTGAGCTGTGGACTTTTGGCTGTCTGGAGGGTGCAGCCATTTTGAATGTTTGCAAGTGGTTTGACCATTTTAGATATTTAATGTAATAGTGTTCTCTCAGATTCCAGGGACCTAAGAATAGGCTCCACTTGCTGGGGACTGTAAGGACATTCTGGACTTTGAGGACTGGAAAGTGGGAGACAGCCAACCACACCCATATTTCCTGCAGCTCCACTTACTGAGTGAGAGCCACCACTTCCTTTGGAACCAACTGGCCAATGATAAATGACCACCAATAAGATCCTGACTCAGCCTTAAATGCTCTTCACAAACAGTTAACAGAGACCTGTACAGCTACTCTCAATCTCTAGTACACCCACCAGGAGGCATGTGGTGAATGCTTAAGTGCTGCCAACTAGTGAACAGAGGAACGCAGTACCCTGCTTACTCAGATACACCCAAAAAGAAAATGAAAATACTGGGTAAATCACTACAACATACAATCACCAATTAAATAAAAATACAACAAAGTCACAATGTCTTGGAGACAGCAGAATATCACAGTCCACACAAAGAAGCAAGATAAATCAGTAGAAACAAGGGAACAAGATATAGTACTAGAATACGTCACTGAGGAAGAAACAGCATTGGAACTTCATGATAAGGAATTCAAAAGAATTATATTTGGGTATTTTCAATGGGTTGAGAGATAGATCAAAGAAAACACTGAGAAGTAAGGAGAAAGCCCTAACAATTTTGAAAGAATACATAAGAACAAAATGACAAAATAAATGAAAAATTACAAATTATACAGAATCTACAAATAGAAATCCAGGAGATTAATACTAAATTTTCAGAAATAGATAACACATTGAAAAGGAAAAGGAGAAGAATCGAATCAAAGGAAGAATTAATGAGATTGGAGACAAATACCTGAGTACTTCTTTGGAAAGGTATTAATCAGAAAAAAGAACAAATCAAAATGAAGAAAGTCTAAGATCCATCAAAAGGAATAACCTACATGTAACTGGAATTCCACAATGGGAAGAGAAAAATAAAACCACTAAGAAAATTGTTTAAGATTTGTTGGGACAGAACTTCCCTGATATGATGAAAGATGAGAGTATACCCATTCAGGAAGTCCAACAACTCCAAACAGGATAAACCCCAAAAGAAAATCAACAAGACATATCATCATCAAACTCACCAAAACCAAAGACAAATAAAGAATCCTGAAAGCAGCATGAGAAAAATGAAAAATTACCTACAAAGGGCAACCAATAAGACTAAGCTCTGATTTCTCAGCAGAAACCATGCAGATGAGAAAGCAATGGGATGGTATATAAAAAACCTTGAAAGAGAAAATTTTCCAACCAAGAATTATATACCCAGCAAAATTGTCCCTCAAATTTCAAATGGTGAAATTAGGACATTTCCAGATAAGCAGAAATTTATTAAAACCAGACCAACCTTACAAGAGATACTAGAGGGAGTTCTTTGAACAGAGAACCAATAATAGCAAACAAGAACTAACCATTAATACACATGATAACATAATGCAGAAACCAACACAGGT
>NW_006923442.1:8626-9354 GCF_000298275.1 Orycteropus afer afer | reverse complement strand
AGTAGTGATCCTGGTGTTCCGTCTGATGGCTCATGACTTATGAGGCCCTTAACTGCGGATTTTCCATCTTTGTATCAACAGCAGGCAAGGCAGGGACCACTGGCGAGCTGTTGAACGACTTGTCAGCAGTGCAGTCCAAGTTTCTTTTCTCTCTGTTAGTAGTTTATGTTAGTTTACTGCTGTTGTTGAGACTATACACAACAGAAC
Organism: Orycteropus afer afer; assembly: GCF_000298275.1. NCBI lineage: Eukaryota > Metazoa > Chordata > Mammalia > Tubulidentata > Orycteropodidae > Orycteropus > Orycteropus afer. The sequence goes on along the minus strand of NW_006923442.1, from coordinate 9,147 downwards.
ACACACCAACTCAACAATTTATCCACGTACAACTCGTGGACACTGACTCCAAACCCAAACCAAACCCACTGACAATTAGATTCCAGTTCCCATGGCCCCTAGCAGACAGAGTGGAACTGCTCTGGAGGGCTCCCCGGGCTGTCATCGTTATTGAAGAAGACTGCCACATCTTTCTCCAGGGGAGCAGCTGTTGGGTTCCAACCACCAACCTTCTGGTTAGCAGCCGAGTCCTTTAACCACTGTGCCAGCAGAGCTCCCTGATGCTGGTTACTTTCTTGTGCCGTCATTCTCACCTTCCTTCTTGGACCTGCTTCTCACCTGTTAACGTACACGCACTGCCCTTAGGCTTCCCATGTCATCTTTCAAGTGCTCTGGTCTGTTTGGGTCCCAAGAGCACTGCATTCAAGGCAGTCCAGGCCATGTCTGTGCATCACAGTTTACACAGCAACATCCCTTAAAAAGACAAAACCAAGGGAAGTTGACACAGTTAACTGAAAGGAAGCTGGGCACATTTGGCAGAG
>NW_006923442.1:6946-7551 GCF_000298275.1 Orycteropus afer afer | reverse complement strand
GCCAGTTGTTCAAACCCACCAATTGCTCCACAGGAGAAAGATGAGGCAGTCTGCTTCCGTGAAGATTGACAGCCTTGGACACACTGCAGGCAGTTTCACTCTGTCCTCTAGGGGCACTGTGAGTCAGAATTGACTCCATGACAGTGGGTTTGGTTTGGGCTTTGCTTCTGTAAAGATCGACAGCCTGGGAAACCCTGTGGGGCAGTTCTACTCTGTCCTCTAGGGGAGCTGTGAGTCAGAATGGACTCCAGGGCAGTGTTTTTATATTTTTGTTCTTTGTACTGTGGATAGGATCCTTTTGGGAAAGAGAGATTTTGTTTTGTGAGGTTAAAGAGGCTACAGTGGCATAAGGTTGGTCATAAACCTACTCCTGTCTAAGCAGAGCAGAGACATGGGTGGGAGACAGGGGCCCAGCATACTGAGGTTGCTGGCAAACACCAGAAGCAGGAAGAAAGGAACTGACATGGCTGAGACCCTGGTTTGGACTTTTAGCCCCAGAGCTAAATGAGAGACAGTCCATCTTTAAAACACTCACTGTGGGGTTTGTGCCATGGCAGCCCTAGGGACCTAAGACATGAGCAAATGGGGTTTCTAAGTCCAACATA
>NW_006923442.1:0-5521 GCF_000298275.1 Orycteropus afer afer | reverse complement strand
TGATGGCTATGTTAGGGGTCCTCTGTGTGGTTGATGGAGTCCTGTGTGTGGATGAATGTCACCTGGGCAGGGAGGACAGGGGAGGCGTAGATGAGTGAGGGGAGGGGAGAGGAAGGAGAGGTAAGGAGGCAGGGAGGAAGAGGGGTGGGAAGGGAAAGAAGGAAGGGAAGATAAGCAAGGAGATGGGAGGGGAGAGAAAGCTTCCAAGTGACCTGTGGGGAGGGAAGAAGAAGGAGTGGGAGGCTCAGAGGAAAGAGCCAAGAGAAGATGGTGGCCTGGGAGGGAGGAGCATCCACATGGAGCAGACATGCCCAGTAACTCGGCATGTGAGTCCCGTGGTGTGCTTGATGATGGCTGCAGGGGAGTGATCGGTGAGGACACCAGGACATAGCAAGTGAACAGGGCTGGGGATGACAGTGGACACATGCAAAGCAGATGAACCAAGAGTGAAAGAACAGGAGGTTGTCGTAGACACTGGGGGAGCTTGGTGATTCAGAGACAGAGGAGACAGGGATGGAGATGCAGGGTAGACAGTTCAGCTGAGGGCAATGGGAAGAGGTGCCGAAGGGAACAGAGGTAAGGAATCAAAAAGTCTTCTCTCTGTGACTGTGTTCCCTAGGACACCACCCAGCCAGTAACCTCCCCCTGCCATGGAGTCACCCCTGACTCCTGGGGAACCCACATCTGTCAGAGGAGAATGGACTGCGTAGGGTTTTCAATGACTGGCTTTTTGGAAGCAGATCATGAGATTTTTCTTCCAAGGCTCCTCTGGGTGCACCAGAGCCGCCAGCCTTCTCGTTAGTAGTTAAGTGCAGTGACTGGTTCACCACTTACAGTGCTGGTAGGTGCTGTCTAGTGGTTTTCAACTCATAGCAACCCTGTGGGACTGAGTAGAACTGCCCCATAGGGGTTTCTAGGCTGAAATGTTTACAGAAGCAGATCTTTCTCCCAAGTAACCACTGGGCAGTTTTGAACTGCTAACTGTCCAGTTAGCAGCCGAGCACTTAATTATTTGCATCACCAAGGCTCCTTGAAACTAGGATAAACAGGTCCAAAGTAGCTCCAGAGACTTTAACTGACAGGGAGATCCGGGATATCAGAGCAGACGAGAGGAGGCAGGAAGGAGCGCACCCCACGCAGGAGTCAGGGTCATGGCAGACAGGGCAGAGCTGGCCCCGGGTCCCTCAATGAATCTGGGGCCCCAGGGATAGGAGAGAGATGCAGCCACCACCAGAGAGGGCAGCAGGACTGGTGGCAGCCCTGACTAGGTTAGGGCCCAGCTGCAGCCTGGGGGCGGGGAGGTGGAGCACTGGCAGGGAAAGATTAAGGGTAAAGTGTGGAGTGGATTTGAGGGGTCAGTGGGCAGGGGCTAGGTGAGGACAGATGGAATATAGGGGGACAAAGTGCAGCAGAAGATGGAGGCCTGGGAGTGGGGTCCCCTCAATCACTCAGTGATGCAAACAGGGCTGCAAGTAGGTGTGTATTAGCATCAGCACTGGTCTGCCCACGGCTGGAGCACGCGTGTCTGTCAGCTGGGTGACGTGGCCAAAGTCGGAGTCTAACTGTTCCAATCTGAGTGATTTGGATCCACCAGAAGGAGCTAGCAGAAATGTCTCCCAGAGCCATGGTGGTTCAGACGAGTTTAGATGCCACAGATGTAATCCAGCTGTCATCAAAAGCAGAGGAGTGAGGCAAAGTCAAGTTGAGATAGCAGCTCTGTGAGGAGAAAGTCCAAAGCAGTCCTGTTACACCGAGCGGTTACAATAACCCATCAGTGGTCTGAATCACTCATTGTTGCTGCTTCAGCCTGTGCAGTTAGAGCCCAGAGTGTCCTCTCACAACAGCTGCAGTATTTACCCACTTGAAGTCATTATCACAAACTGTGCAAGGTAGTCATTTCTGAAGGTACTCAGAAAACAGGCTCGTAAGACAGCAGCTTTTCACAGCCGGGAAGCTCTACGAGAAAGCTGGTTATTAACATGCCATTAGTAAGACCATTTCTCCATTTTATAAGAATAATTAGCCAACCACACTAGGCAATCATGAGAGCTAAGAATCACTTATTATTATTATTATTATTATTATTATTATTATTATTATTAGAGAAATTAGAGTGGACTCATTTTGAAACATTGAACGCCTATGTGTGATGAATATGCAAAAGGTGCCTGTTCCTTAAGCAGAAAGCTGTCCCCTTCCAATCAGAAGTAACCACTGACGGCAGCCGGGAACTGCAGCTATGTCCCTCCCGGACGGCCATCCTGCCCGTGGTCCTGAAGGCTTAGGGCACACGGCAGCCTGAACTGCCTGTGCCTCGGGGCGGCCTCGTCTGAGCCAGACACATGTTGCCATCGGCACAGAAGCGTTGTCTCTCCAGGTGTAGGTCTCTTGCCTCGCTAAAGTTTTCTGATGCGTATTTAAGAAAGCCGCAATTCCTGGTAGCGTTCCTACCACCTGTGGGAGCTCCTGTCAGCTGTGCTGTGTGATGAACCCTGAATCGCCCTGGTCGCCGTCTGCTTTCCTCTGAAAATCTTAATGAAGAGGCCACTTTTTTGTAGGAAATCGAGTGAATGTCGTCACCTTCCATGGCATTTCCAGCCCCAGTTGCCATCCAGTCGATTCTGACTCACGACATCCCACATGTGTCGGAGCAGAACTGGGCTCCGTGGGGTTCTCAGTGGCTAATTTTTCGGAAGTAGATCACCAGACCTACTTCTAGGTGCCTCTCAGTGGACTCTAGTGGCCACCCTTTCAGCCAGCAGCAAGCACGTTAACCTTTAGCACAGCTGCAGTTCCTCTGTGAAGTTAGATCCTTACAGCATGGCTTTCTCGGGCCTCGGGGTAAGTCTCCATGTTGATTTTGATGATTCCCTGCTGTTTTCCAAGGCCCTCAGGAATGGCCTGAGGAGTCAAGAGACTTGAAGAAGGTCATGCCCAGAAACACTTCTATGGTGGCCACGCTCTCACTACTCAGAGCTGTGCGGTAGATGTCAAGGTGACATCGTACCTTAGTGAGCTCTGCGTTCCCAGGACTTTAAATCCCTCTTATATGCTAACAAGGGGCAGTGGTGTCTGAGTGATAGTATTCCCACCTGCCATGTAGGAGATTCCGGTGTGATTCCTGGTCACTACATCTTATGTGCAGCCCTGGCTACCTACTTCCAAAAGTCATCCAGTGAAAACCTTATGGATCTCAGTGGCCCAGTTCTGTTCATGCGGTCGCCATGCATCAGGGCCAACTGTAGGGCAGCGAACAATGCAGGCAATGACTTCTGGTCTTATTTCTCCCATGCCACCTTCCCCACTAAGCTCCAGCTTGACTCAGATGTCCAACGTGTGACAAACACCTTCCCACCAAGAACTAATCGGCTTCTCAGGACTGACTTGCCCCAACATGCCTTCCTCCAGCCTTCATCATCTCAGCGGTTATAGCCATGCACCCAAGCACTGATGCAAAGAATATAGAGCCTCCTCCCCGCTCAACCCTCACATCTCATCAAGACCCTCATGAATATCCAGTAAAGTGAGAAATGAGGTCCTTTGAGGTGGATCCTAAATTACAACTTCTCACCACAGTCCAAACAGCTATTACTCAAACTGCAAACCCGATTCCATCACTGCTTTATTCAAAATTCTCTCGTGGCTCCTGGTATCAGCCAGGATCCTCTGAAGACACAGAACTGTTAGGGTATGAATAGAGATATATTAGAGAGATAGAGAGATGGGTATTGATAGGTATAGACCGAGAGAGAGAGTTGATACCTCAATGCCTATGTCTATATCTGTATCTATCTTGGATCCACAATCTGTGCCCATGGAAGCAGTAGTCAAGAAATTAAACAATATACTACACTGGGCAAATCTGCTACAAAAGACCTCCTTAAAGGACTAAGATGTGCCTAACGCAATCCATGGTATTTTCAATCATCTCATGTGCATACGAAAGCTGGATAGTGAATATGGAAGACTTAAGAAGAATTGGCACACTTGAATTATGGTATAGTCAAAGAATATTGAAAATACCATGGACTGCCAGAAGAGCTCCTGGTAGCATAGTGCCTAAGGCACTTGACTGCTCACCAGAAGGCTGGCGGTTCAAACCCACCAGCCAGTCCTCGGAAGGAAGGTTGGGCAATCCTACTTCTGTAGTGATACTGCCTCGGAAACCCAAGGAGGGGTCGCTGTGAGTCGGGGCCAACTCGACGGCAAACAACAACAACAGCCAGAAGAGCAAACCAGTCTGTCTTAGAAGCAGCACAGCTACATTGTTAGAAGCAAGGATGGCAAGACTTCATGTCACATACTTTGGCCATGTTGTCAGGAGGAACCAATCCCTGGAGAAAGGCATCATGCTTGGTAAAGTAGAGGGTCAGAAAAAGAGGGAGACCCTCAGCAGTGGGCTCAAACACGGCAACAGTTGTGAGGGTGGCACAGGACTGGGCAATGCTTTTCTGTTGTACATAGGTTCCCTATGAGGCAGAAGCAACTCGACCGTCTCTGATAACAACAACATACATCCATCTATCCACGTGTATGACGGGCTTTAGTTTAAGGAATTAGCTCATGCAGTTGTGGCCTGGCAAGTCTGACATTTATAGGGCAGATTGGCCAGCTGCCAACAGAATTTCTATGTTTCAGTCTTGGGACAGAATTTCTTTTCCTCTGGGAAATCTCAGTTCTCCCTCATAAGGCCTTCAACTGATGGGGAAGCCCACCCACATTATGGAGGGTGGTCTGCTTTCTTTGGAGTCACCCAGCTGTGGGTGTTGATCATGTTGCCTTCCAGCAACACCTGGACAAGTGTTTGACCCCACAGCTGGGCCCACAGCCTCCAGGTGACACATGAAATTCACCCACTTTTCATCAGACTTGGAAGAAGGGCCTGAGCCCACCAGTGGTTACTAGGCCCTGTGGCATTGGCCGTGCCCACCTCTCTTCCTTGCCCCTATGGGCCTGTGCACCTGTGAAGCCCCTTTCACCTTCCAAGCCCTATGCCAGCCCTCACCTCTGCTTGGCATGCTCTTCCCGCCTCAGGCACCTGTGAAAATGCTACTGGTCAGAGAAGCCTCCATGACTCACTCAGTGTGAGACGGCTCACAGCTCAGTGGTTACTGCCTACCACCCTGCTCACTTCCTGTCACCACACATACCACTGTGTTGTCATCATGGGAGCTCTGACTCATGGTGACCCATTTGCAGGAGAATAAACATTGCCCAGTGTCATCTTCACCATCACTGGTTTGCTAGAGTCCCTCGTTGTGGCCATTGCATCAATCCATTGGAAAGTGGTCAGTCATGGGGTTTTGCTCACTCCTGTATTCTTAGAACTTGCCTGAGAATAAAACCAAAAAAGAAACCCACTGCCACTGAGTCAATTGCAACCACAACACCCTGTAGGACAGAGGAGAGCTACCTCCTGGGCTTTCCAAGGCTGTTGATATTTACAGAAGCAGACTGCCACATCTTTCTCCCATAAAGTGGCTAGTAGATTTGAACTACCAACCTTCAGATAGTAGCTGAG
>NW_006923441.1:46351-47384 GCF_000298275.1 Orycteropus afer afer | reverse complement strand
GAGCAAATAACAGGACTTCAACTTTGGAAAAGGAAATAATTTGTGTGAAAGCATGATAAATATACCTTTGGCCTTGTTGAGTTTGAGAAACTGTTGGGTTATCTGAGGGATTATGTCCATCAGGAAGCTATGCACACATGAATAGAGCTTGAGACAAAAGTTGAATTAAGAGATGTAATCTTAGTAGATGAAAACATACGTGTCAATGTGCCCATCAAGGCTCAAGACAAAGAGCAAAAATAAGGATGAAAGCCAGAGAAGGAAAGCCTTTATGAGCAAGAGGAGAAAGAAAATCAGTGTAGGAAACAGAGAAAGAACATTCAACATAGGAGAACTGTTCTTGTTGTTTGTAGATGCCATCGAGTGGAGTCCAACTCAGTAACCCTGTGTACAACAGAACGAAACACTGCCCAGTCCTGCACCATCCTCACAATCCTTGCTATGCTTGAACCCATCATTGCAGGCACTGTGTCAATCCATCTCATTGAGGGTCTTCCCCTTTTTCTCTGACCCTCCTCTTTACCAAGCATAATATCCCTCTAAGAAGATTCAATGACACAGAAGTCAGAAAAGGGAAGCTCAAAAGAACCACAACAAAATATGGAGAGAAGTGGAGAGGAATATGGAGAAGGAAATAACAATGGGATTTACATTTAGTAGGTTATCTGTGACATTGGAGAGTGATTTCACAGGAGTGGTAGAAATGGAATCTGCATTTCTGAGGGGTAAGCTGTGAGCAGGTTAGAGCAAATCCTTCAAAAATTTTATCAGGGTGAGTTTGGCAGCTTGTGGGAGGAGCAGGATATAATTATTTTTAAGACAGGATAGACCTAAAAATGTAGGCAAGGGGGAAAGCTAGTTTTAAAAGAACTAATTAAAAACATAGATTGATGAAGCCAGATGTAGAGTGTCACCGGAAGAGACTGAGGTCAAGAGGATATCTGTATTCTTCCTGTCCTTGGAGGCATCAGTCAGAAAAATAAAGCCATTCATTATAGCTTCCAGTAGTTGATGTTGTTATCAGTTCCCCATT
>NW_006923441.1:45541-46065 GCF_000298275.1 Orycteropus afer afer | reverse complement strand
TAATTTGTGGTTTCTGTGTTAACTAAAGTTTATAGTAGCACATTGATAAAATATATCCTTCAGTTGAACTTCACATGCCTAGTCATTCTTGATACTTATAAAGGTTGGGGGCAAGTAAATGTGTTAGTCGAAGGAGCCTTGGTGTCACAGTGGTTAAAACACTTGGATGCTAATGTAAAGGTCAGCAGTTCAAACCCACCAGCCACTACAGGAGAAAGATGTGGCAGTCTGCTTCTGTAAAGATTACAGCCTTGGAAACCCTGTGGGACAGTTCTATTCTGCCATGTTGGGTCACTATGAGTTGGAAGCAACTGGATGGCTGTGGGCATGGAATTTTTTATTTGTCCATATTTTTGGTGTTAGTCAAATGCTCTAAATAGAACCAGAAATGAAAGACTCTCAAAACTAGGAAGTATACTATTTTTATCTTCAGTATATTTTTATTGTCATTTGTATTTTTCCCCAGACACCAGGAGAAAGGATTTGGGGTTCCAAAGTGGGCCTGAGAATGAAGAAAGTAAAGC
>NW_006923441.1:42147-43866 GCF_000298275.1 Orycteropus afer afer | reverse complement strand
AACCAACTATTGGATCAAATGATCTCCAAATTTCCTATCGGTTTTAAAATTTTATGATTTTTTTCAAACTATTGTAAACATTTTTCAAACAAAAACAAACATATCCTTTTAAGGAATCAATTTAGTTTGTTGTTCATTTTTTTCGTAAACTCATTCTATGTGAGGTATTTATAAGAGAGTAACTGCAAAAGAAGAGCAAAGTAATTGGACAGATATATCATGTTCATAGATTGGAACTCAGTATTGTTAAGATATCAATTATTTATAAATTTTATAGATAGATAGATAGATAGATAGACCTAAGTGTATAGGTTATGTATATATATTTAGTTGTTGATAACTGCTTTCAAGGGAGCTCTGGTGGTGTAGTGTCTAAGACACTTGACTGCTAACCAGAAGGTTGGCAGTTCAAACCCACCAGCCACTCCTCGAAAGGCAGATTGGGCAATCTACTTCCCTAGTGATATGGCCTTGGAAACCCAAGGAGGGGTCTCTATGAGTCAGGTCCAACTTGATAGCACATAACAACAACAACAAAGCTGCTTTCAACAGCTAACAATATATATACACACACACACACACACATATATATGTGTGTGTGTGTGTGTGTGTGTATATATATACACATTTCTAAAACTGCATAACTGTATGTGCAGCTATGCCTGCTTAATGTCTGTTCAGGCAGAGTCTGACCACATATATGTCTGTGTTCCCATAAATATTTTTTAAAAAACAGGAAAGCAGCTCTCCTTTTGTTTATTATTTCCACCTAATAGCTTTAAAGACTCCAAACTCAGACTCCAGCAGCACTGGACCACGAGTAGAATACAGGCAAATGAGGCAGAAGACATGGCTGTGGGTGTAAGCTTTTAGTCTTTGTCCCAGCAGGCAGGCAAGCATGGCTGGCCACAGGCAGGGCTGGACATGCTCCTCTCCCTCCCTACTTGCTTCCTCTAGCTCCATTTCCACAGTTGCTACCCTCTCAGCCATGACCACTGCCACTGCCAATTCCTCCAGGCCTCTGCCAGCAGCTCCAATAGCAACAGCAGCAGCCGTGGGAAGGTGAATGACCAGATGTAGGCTCCCAAAAGGTTTTAACATTGTGTTAGCACAAAGTCCAAATCACATAATGCTCTATTTCACAGAATATGTCCTGGACATTAAGTGACTTATACTTGTTAGCTGCTGTTAAGTTGTCCCCTGACTCATAGTGATCTCATGTGGGACAGAGTAAAACTGCTTCATAGAGTCTTCTTGGCTGTAGTATTTACAGAAGCAGATAGCCAGGCCTTTTCTTCTGTGGAGCTACTGCTGGGTGGGTTTGAACCGCCAACTTTTAGGATAGTTCTTGTCCACCCAGGCTTTCTCTTTCTCTCTCTCTCTCTCTCTCTCTCTCTATATATATATATACATAAAATACTTCTATAAAGCTATTTCAAAGAAACAAAAGACAAGAAAGACAAAGCTAATGTATGGTGATAGAAATCAGAACAGTGGTTTTCTCTAAGTGAAGGTGGGGATTGACTGGAAAGAAGGAGGGACCTTTTTTTTGGTGTAATAAAATGCACTGTATCTTGAGTAAGGGTGGTGTTTACACAGGAATGGTTATAATTGTCAAAATTCATAGAATTCTACAGTTAAGATCCATGCATTTTTTTCTGTGTATTTTTATAGTATGTAAATTATGCCTCAATTTAAATGAAAAATCACTGCAGATTT
>NW_006923441.1:40570-41943 GCF_000298275.1 Orycteropus afer afer | reverse complement strand
AGGTAGTAGTATGTACTATCACTGGGATAGCAGTTTCCTAAGAAACCTGAAAGGCTGAAAATGCTGGTGGGTAATATATGTCCCATGGTCATGAAAGGGTTATTCTAAGGGGAGGAAACAGCCATGCAAGAAGATGCTGATTATAATGCTTTTATCTTATGTGGGATCACTTCTGTGACAGAAAATAAACAGAAACTTGAGGAAAGAGGTAGAAATTAGGTAAAATTTGTTTGCTCCTTTGGGTACACACAATTAGTAGAAGGAAACAAAACTAAGTGTCTGTTTTAAGAGAACACATTTCTGTTGCAGAGATCATAGTACTTTTTTTAGTGTCAAAACTTCAAGTGGTTTGTTAGACAATACAACTGTCCTCAGTTTTGTATCTTGAAAGTAGAAGGAAAGTTTCAGTTGAATTAAGCAATGATGGATGAAAGGTACATGATTTACACCTATTTTTTTTTTTTTAAACCTACTTCACTCCTTATTCTATACTGACTGCTCTAGAAGTAGAGCCTGAGACAAGGACTCATTGAGGGAGGTCTTCTCTGGTGAAGGAGAGTGAGGGTTTCAGGATAAGGCAGAGGTTAAAGTTCAGCAGGGATGGTGTCTCAGTTGGAGACTGACTTCACTTTGATCCCATATAGAAGCTTTAGAATAAGAATTACACTAAAGAGCTAGTTCCATCTTGAGGCAAAGGGGCAGCCTTTTTATTCTTGGGTCACTTAATCATTGCCCAAGATTTTAAAGGTGGTCAAAGGAGAAGCCCTGATGGCATGGTGGTTAAAGTGTTCAGCTGTTAACTAAATTGTTGGTGGTTCCAACCCATCAGTCACTCTGCAGGAGAAAGATGTGGCAGTGTTCTTCTGTAAAGATTTACAGTCTTGGAAACCCCATGGCGACAGTTCTACTCTGTCCTATAGGGCTTCTGTGAGACAGAATTGACTCAACGGCAGGGGTGTGGGTTTGTTTTGGAGAGCATAGCCTCCCAGGTGAGGCAGCTCTCTTTGGTGATTCTCAGTCTGGAGAATGAAAACAACTGTGAGCTGTTACTAACCCACGCTCCCAGCAGCTGGGGGATGGAAGCACCAATACAAAAAGAAGTAGGTACCACATTGTCCAGTGCAATATAAAATAAATAACCCCAGAGAATTACTTTATGGATATTTAATTAAATGTTTAAAATTTATTTTCCCTTATTCTTTTTTTTTAGTTTATTGTCTTTTGTGTGCAAATTTACACATAGTTTTTTAAATTACTTTTAACATCAAAGATGTATTATCTGTATAGTCACTTCTTTTATTGTTTTACATACTCAGTATGGATTTTATCTATTGTCTTTCCATCCTGCATTTTTGTCCTTATATCTGAGACTA
>NW_006923441.1:38471-39705 GCF_000298275.1 Orycteropus afer afer | reverse complement strand
CCTACCAAGCCGTTCTCTTCCCAGTAATCTTTTTCTTGCTCTGATAGTACCAAGACAGTTTACCAAATCAGCTGGGTAAGGAAACATCAAATGAGAAAATGAAATGCCTGTCTCTTCTTTTAGCAGGCATCTATATCTTTATCAGTGATTCTTTGATGCTGCCATCTTGGCATTGAAAAAAAAAATCTCCTCTCCCATTTCAGTCACAGAAAGGGTGATGGTGATGGTGAAGGGTCAGAACAGCTTTCTTTAGAAGTATTACACTATACACTTGCTAAAGAGCCACAGGCTCTTCCTTAGTTCTCCCTTTATTTTGCCTGGGAAAGGGATGGGTAGAGTGGTTAGTGTTAGGATCTGTGCTTTGAACTCTAGTTCATATTTCTTGCAGGGATGTAGGTGGCCTCAACTCTTGGTGGCTTTCTGAACTTACATAGAGTAATAATTACTCTTTTGTCTTCAAATCTGGGCCTTAACTACAATTCCAGGGCAACAGGAAAACCTCACTCACATCTGGTAGCACATAGAACCATGATTTTTTTGAGACAGACTGCTCAGCTATTAAGATACTCAAAAGTTACTTGCAGTTGTAGTCCCACCTCTACTTCTCAATGTACTATGTTTAAGTAAAATAATTAAGCAAGTATGTGTTTAAAGGAATCATGAGATCTTCCTGAACTCTCAGTTCTGATGTAGCAATTTATCTTGTAATTTCTAAAATTCCACCCTAAGAAATCATTTGTTAAGCACTTTATGGTGTGCAAAATCTACTTAATTCAATACATTCTGGCCTCATCTTGGGTACTTTCAAAAACAGCAGTACATAAACAAAACAAAAAAAAAATCAACTTCTGGTTACCCCTCAAAATGAAGAGTAAGTACCAGTACAATCTATTGATTGTCTGAGATAAAAGCACACTGGCATCATCCATTAACAACTCTGATTAGGGGAGCCATCAGTTAAAGTAAAGCAGGCCTTAGGTTGAATAGACATGACAGAAAACAGTTGTGATCTGCTAATTATCTTATCACTGTTGGACATTAGGGAACTGAAGGACATTATGACTCTCATGAAAATAGTGAAATTTTAAAATAAAGTGACATATGCTTATTATAAAACAAATTAAACAAGACAGAAATGTATAAAAAGAACATAAAAATTTCCACAAATCCTCCAACCTGGAGACAACCTCTATTAATATTTTGGTAAACATTCTTATAAGCATATATTTAATTT
>NW_006923441.1:14481-19222 GCF_000298275.1 Orycteropus afer afer | reverse complement strand
TGTGTGTGTATAAATCTGCCATCTGCCTACCACCCAGCAATGCCAGGAATGATAGATAAGCCAAAGATAGTAAATATGCCATGCTTAAATTTCTGTAGGACACAATGTACATAAATCTAAAGTACATTAGGTTTTTATAAGAAAATTATTTCTTAAAAAAAAAGCACTATGCCCAGAGAGAGAAAAGGAAGCAAACCTTTACTTAAGTTAGAATAGAGGAAAGACTATTTTAGGGAGAATCACACTCTCTTTACATCTTATGTTATTCATAAAGTCAAGCTGACAGGTCTACAGTTTGTTTGTTTCAAAGTTCTTGTATAAAATTTTGATACATACAGCAACAATGGCTAAATCTCAAAAATCTCAAAAACATGATGCTGAGGGAAAGAAGCCAGACACAAAAGACCACTTATTCTATGATTCCATTTATAAGACCTTTTAAAAAAAGACAAATCTAATCCATGGTAACAGAAAGCAGATTAGTGGTTGCCTGGGGCCAAGGATTTACTAAAGGATTTACTAGAATGGGGTACAAGGGAACTTTTACAGGTGTTGGAAATATTTTGCATTTTGATTGTGATGATGGTTACATACAGTTATAAATTTGTCAAAGCTCATCAAAATATACACTTAAATAGGTACATTTAGAGTATGTAAATATCAATTAAGTTGATTTAAAAAGTTTCATTTCTTTAGGACAAAATATCAATTTGTTCTTGGTGCTGATGCTAATGCAACAAGATGCAATATCACATTGAACTAGTCCTGTACAGGAGTATAGATCAGTTGGCTTACTTTATCTCATGGACACTATTATATCTACTATTAAAGCTAAACTCTAGATGTGAGTGTTATTGCATCTATCTCAATGCTTACTCCTAGCTTAACTTTATCCTCTGATTTATTTAATTTGCTTCCACTCCTTTTTTTAATGCTTGATACTTTTTAATGTGACATGAACTATTATAAGTGATGTGAAATCCTTTCTAGTGCAAGATAAAATTACATTTTTTAAATAAAATAACTCCAGTTGAATTTTCTTTTATTATAGCTCAAAGTAAGTGTATTTTCACCTCACTATACTTATATGCCTACTAGCATACACACACATACACACACACACAAAATTAGTGACTATCACTAGATTTAGAAATTCAATGAAGTTGTTTGATTTGAGAGTATATCTCTTAACTGTGACCACTTGGGAAATGACTCAATGTGTTAGGCTGGGTTCTCTAGAGAAGCAAAAACAGTAAAGCTTATATACATAGTGAGAGAAATGTATCTTAGGAAAAGAGCTCAAAGTTACAGGGGCCAGCAAGCCCCAAGTTCCTGGATAAAATGTCAAGCTGGAGGCTTTTCCTGACTCACACAGCTGCATGGGCTGATGAGCTAAAGGTTGGCAGGCAGTATATTGGCTGTTAACTTCAATGGATAATGAATTGAAAATCACCAGGCAGAATGGTGGATTATTTGCTCACTGACACTTGGCAGCATTTCAGAATCCAGATCCACAGAAGGTTCTCTAATTTTCCCAGGATGCCTATGCCTATATATATATATATATTGGAAGCAGACTGTACCCCTAGGGAAACTCCCTTTCAATGGACTGGCTGCTCAAAGCATATGCATCAGATCACATCATGGGAAAAACCATATCACAACTGTTTAAACCACTCAGAATCATGGTCCAGCCAAGTTGACACACAACTCCAACTATCACAGTCCACCCCTTGTCAACATGGCAGTTGCACACATTTCCTTAAACACATATAATCTCTAAATAAGGACAATTATAAAGTCATATTTGCTCCTGATACAGTAACATGTGTACAACTGAAAATGCATTAACCCTGTTTATATTTTATAGCTCATAACTGAAGAAAACAAAAATATTTTATGTACACATACAATGAAGAATTATAGCAATCAGAGTTGCTGGAAGATTGCGTCATATCTGTAGCCCACAGTTTGTTCCTGTAGAATCTTAATGCCTGAGAAAACTAGGTGCAACAGTTTGAAGCAGGGATTCTGGGACTGTTAACAGCTCATTAAGTTAGAGAATGTCACAATTAGTGGAGAAGGAGAAAAGAAAAAAAAAAAGCAGGGTAAACAACTGGGAAAAATAAAAATAAACGAACCTGCCTGGCAGTGGGTGAGACGGTGAGACAGAGAAGCAAAAAAACTCTTTAAACAGTATGGGAGGAAACTGCAGAGGAAATAAGAAAGGAGGGACACTGGGAGCCAATGGTGGCCTCGGAGACTCAGATTACCCACAATAGCAGCTGAGTAAGTGGACAACATTTCTGAGAAACAGAGCAGAAAGCCCTCTGGCTCAGGTCGCCACTCACTTGGGAGCAGAAAGTTAGAAGGAAGGAAACACACCGCAGGTTGGTGGGCCCTGGAACAAGATAACAGTGCAAGACTGGGATCTGTCTCTTCCAGGACAGCATTTTAGCACAGAGGGGTCCAGAGTATGGGGCTTTTATGGCTGTCTGATCAAAACAGAGAGTAGTGCCCCCCTAACCATTGGGGTCTTTGCCAGTTTTGAACTGTGGGTCTGTGAGTAACAACAAAACATCATCTTTGGTAGCCATCCCAAGCAGACTCAAAACAAAACCCAAGAACCAGCAGTAACACGGAAACATGGAAAGCAGGGACTCACTACTGGCACCTAGGGTTTTTTCTTTTCTTTTCTTCTTTATTCTCCTTCTTCCTTGCTGTACACAGTAGTGGATAAACTGGGAGGACATTATGCTGAGTGAAATAAGTCAATTGCAGAAGGACAAATATTGTATGAGCCCATTACTGTAAAAAATCAAGGAAAGGTTTGCTTAGGGAAGGGAACTCACTTTGTAGGTTACCGGGGATGGGAGGGAAGAGGAGGGGAAAGTTTTGGACTAGTTGAGGGCCACACACTGAGTTTGGTAAGGGGAGGGATTGCATGGAAAAAGTCTGTGACCAGCATGATAACATTGGGGAAAGGGAGGACACTGAATTGTGCACATAGATTAGATGACAGGCTAATACCAGTATATGCACAATACTGCATTACCACTAACACTAAACACTAGGCTACAGATAGATACATAGACAACTGAGAAGATCAGATGGGGGTCAGTGAACAAGAATATACTCTAGACCAATGATAGATTCAGCTGAGGATAATCTTTCACAGATACTGGTGATAACAAAATAACCATCATTATAGAAGCAACAGAAGACAGACATGAAGCAATCCCTCATAGACAGCCAAACACCATGGGAGAGAGATCCACCAGATCTGCCAACCCAGGACCATAGTATTGGGGGACACCAGGCTCAATTGGCACAACATAATGCATACAAATCTTGTTCCACAATCTACTTTGGTGAGTAGTGACTGGGGTCTTAAAACTTTCAAGTGGCCATCTAAGATGCGGCTAATGGTCTCCTATCATCAGAAGCGAAGAAGAGTGAAGAAAACCAAGGGCATTTGGAAACAATCAGCCCTAGGGCATGATGGACCTTGAGACCAGAAGAACTAGATGGTGCCCAGCTACCAATGCCAATCACCTGGGAAGGGAGCAAAACTGGAGATCCTGGATAGACTGGGAGGAAAAATGAGGAACAAAATTCAAACACACAGTAATGACCAGAATTACTAGTTGGATGGAGTTTGATGGGACCCCGAAGTCTATGGTCCTGCAATACACTTCTGACCTGGGATAAAACCCATTCCCAATGCCTGACTCTCAGCCCAACAGTAATAAGACTTAGATGCAGAACACTCAGCCTAGGGTGATGCACCCACTTACTCTTTGGAGATACATCCCTTGGAGCAATTGGCTCCAATGGAGCACCAGAGGGGCAACCTTCACATGGAAGAAAAGCAGGACATACAGGAGCACATAACTAAGAAGGGCACAGGGATGGGAGGATCACTGGGAAGAGAGAGGAGGAGAGTGGGTTAGGGTTGGGGATGGTGATTGGGGAGTGAAACCAAATGTACAAGAAATGAATGTAAAACAAATTCTGCTTTGTAAATTTGGACCAAAAGGACAATACTACTACTAATAAAAGAAATATAGCAATCATAGTCCTCGTTTCTGCAACTGGTCACAAGGTCATATTTCCTTTGCCCTCAGCAAGCACTCAGCTGGTTGTGGTTCTTGCCTGGTGGGGTGATCCAAACCTTCATTCCTGAATGATCTGGGCCATTAATAGTCATATCAGAATTGGGTTGCTGTAGTTTTCCATTTACTTTCATCACAGGGTATGGTAGTAGTAAGAGACATCCTAAAGAATCTTCTGTATTCCAGACACATTCTTCTTTACCTCTATTATGTAATATCAATTTCATTTCCCATTGGTAATCAGGATCTATCACACCAGACAGTACAGTAAGTCCCTTCTTTATTTTTGTCTGTTGATCCAGGGACATGAGGAGGTCAAAATGGTTGGCATTCTTAACTTCCAGTTCAATGTAATAAGTATTGTATCTCCAGGTGGGAGTGTTCCTTGCTTTGGGACCAAAATCTCCAGACCCACAGAGCATAAGGTAGCAGGGAGATGAAGCAAAATTTTTTTGAGTAGGTCACTAGGTGTAATAGTGAGTGATACTATTCCCATTTCCACCCCTTGATTCCTGGATCCATGAATCCTGGCTATTGGAGAAACAGCACCATATATTGGATGCTGGTTTAGAGCACATACAGCTTCCTGGAGAACATCGCCCCAGCCCTTCAAGGTATTGCCACCT
>NW_006923441.1:10299-10838 GCF_000298275.1 Orycteropus afer afer | reverse complement strand
TTCTACTTTACCTAGCATGATGTTTTCTCCAGAGACTGAAACCTACTGATAACATGTCCAAAGTACATGAGATGAAGTCTTACCATCCTTGCTTCTAAGCAGCATTCTGGCCAGACAGATTTGTTCATGCTTCTGGAAGTCCATGGTATACTCAATACTTCACCAACATCATAATTCAAAGGCATCATTTCTTTGAAAAAATGTGATTTGGGTGAAAGTTTACAGAGCAAATTCATTTTCCATACAGCATTTCATACACATTTTCTTTCATGACATTGATTGCAATCCCCATAATGTAACAGCTCTCTTCCCCCTTCCTCCCTATGGTCACCTTTCCCCTGTGTCCTTCTTTCCTATGCATTCCTGCCCCCTGAGTTGTCTCCCTGTGCAAATACTGACTTTCCCATGATTGACTGTTCTCAGGAGTGTACCTACCTTGTGTAAATGTTCATCTTATTTGCCTGTCTATTGTTTGGCTAAGGAGCTCTGGTGGTGTAGTGAGTAAGCATTTGGCTGCTAACCAGAAGGTCAGCAGTTCA
>NW_006923441.1:4024-8661 GCF_000298275.1 Orycteropus afer afer | reverse complement strand
GAAGGAAGATGGGGCAATCTACTTCCATAGTGATACTGCCTCAGAAACCCAAGGAGAGGTCACTATGAGTTGGGTCCGACTCCACGGCACATAACAACAACAAAAATAAATCTGTCTTAACCAGGGTGGGGGTGATAGTTGAGCTTTTATTCTATTCAGTTCTTAAGGAACTGAGTTATCATACTTACTTATCTGCCTTCAACTGGAGATGCAGGCTGAACTTTGATTCCACTCGGCTTCAATCCCCACTGTACGTGGTTACTGTTCCACATTCTTGAGGAATGGAGCGTTGACTCATTCTAGTTACTTCGCCCTGACTGCGGACGAAGATGGTAGAACTCAGAAATCCTTGGTTGGTAAGAGTCTTGTAGTTTAGACAGCTCTTGGAATTTTCTGGCTACAGTCCGGGGAGAAGAGACTAGGGATGCCTGTAGTGTAGTCTGTAATTCTGGGGCTTTAAGACAGATAAGTAGTTAGGTGCACATTGAATACAACAAGTAAAGAGTATTAATGATAATATGAGGAGTGTTGTAACAAATAAGGATCTCAGCCAACCTAAATCCTGTAACCAAGAGCTGAGCCAAGCAAAATTTACCCCAAAGTTGGGGGTTAATTTATGTTGTATAGTTTCCTTGTCCCATTACAATTTATGAATGGTGTGATGAATAGCCTGTTGATCTTGTTCTATCTGTCCTGATTCATTAACTAATGAACAACAGGTGGCATTGATGTATACACATACCCCTCCATGTGCTACCAACATAAGATCCAGGGCTGCCCGATTCTGAAGCACAACCGTCTGGATAGAGGTTATTTCAGTTTGGAGTGCAGAAGTTATATCAGAGGGAGAGTTAGCTACTGACTCTAGGGGAACAGAAACATTCTGAATGAACTAGTATAAAAGACAGAGGTCACTATAATTTTTCCTGATGTCCATCATAGGAATTAAAATTCATTGGACCTTTTCCCAAGCACTCCAAGTTAGATCAGGTGGGCTACGCTGGAGTCAGGAGCCAGGACGGGTAGAATGTAAAACTTCTTCTAATGGCAGAAAATGCACTCCCCCTGCCCAGATCCATCCTAGAGTGCAGGTGCCTTCATGAGTAACTGGCCAAGTTTTAAAGGCAGTATTCTCACATAACCAATATAGCCCCAGATGGTGGAGGGAATAAGCAATAGGAGGGAACTGAAAAATAGCCCTAGCAATGCTCTGATCAGTTAGCATAATGCCTATCCTATTAGACATATTCTTAACGAGGGGGTCATGTTCTATAATGGCACCATTTTCATTAACCAAGGTATGGTTCGGCATATAAAAGGACCAGGTCTGGTTGCATTGTGCCCATTTTCCCATGGAAGCTGTTGGTCTAGAAGGAGTCCAATGTATACATAAAGTGGCCAAAGTTTGAGACCTTAGTACATCGTATTTTACCACAGAGGAACTTTTGTTAGAATTGATTATATTGGCCCCTTCACCTCTGGCCTAGTATTCTAAATGTAAGAGGACAGGGATGATAGGTAAACCCTGGGCTCTATGTGAAGGAGAGTGGAAACACACCCAACAATTATTAGCCCAAGGCTGTGGTTTAATAGGATTTGTTGGAGTTTTATGAGAGTGTTAGATTCCCATCCTCCTTCCCCAGGAGGTAAGGAGAAAACAATCATTGAGCTGATCAAAATCACATTCATGTCTTAACCTAGAACAAGTTTCCTTTTAAACAAAACTTTAAGATCCTCGATGGGTTCACAAGTATATTCCACTGCAGGTTTCTGGGGACACTCAATATTCAGTTGGTCAGGTTCTTCTGAGTCTCTCTGTCCCACAAGGCTACTCCCTGGAACATGAAATTTTGTTGTAGGTCGAGGAGGATCTTCAGTGTAGTCTGGTGCTATTCTTAATTGGGTGTGATGTATCCAAGGTCAGACTCCCTTCCATTTGGCTGAAGACTGTGCTGTCAGCAATACTTAATAAGGCCCAGTCCATTTGGCCTGGAGCTGGCTCTGAGGAGTCCAGTCATTTCACTCCTTCAGGAGGACCCAATCGCCTGGGCAGATGCTATGAAGGGGAGTATCTGTAGGGTACAACAACCTGCTGGAAGCAAACTGGTTAATAATTTTTAATGTTGCAGACAAAGTTTGCACATGTTTTAAAATGTCCAGTCCCTTAACAATTTTATGGTCTCCCTTTCCTGCATAACTGGGGTGTCACACTCTAGAAAATGGTCTCCCATATAACATTTTATATAGGCTTAACATAAGCCTGCTTCGGGGGTAACCTGGACACACAACAGGGCAAGAGGTAAAAGTTGTATCCAAGGTAAGTTGGTCTCTTGGTACATCTTAGTGTCTTCTTCAGAGTGTGGTTCATTTTCTCTGCTCTCCACGAGGAATGTAACTTCCACTTAATGCCTAATATTTCTGTTACTTGCTGGACTATTTGGGATACAAATGCTCCCCCATTGTCACTTTGAATTTAGACTGGCAAGCCAAATCAGGGATAATTTTCCTTAATAGTGTTTACTCACCTCTGCTACTTTTCTGTGCAGCAGGGAAAGGCTTCCACCCATCCCGTGAAAGTGTCTATAAATACCTGCCAGTCTTCGCATGGGCCTAGTCCTCTTGCTTGAATTCTGTTTACCACTGGAGGTGGGCTGCACTTTGGATTGTTCTTGGTGCAGATCATGCAGACTTGTGTCACCTTTTAGATGGTTTTGTACAGATCCAGTCCTTGACAGGTGTTGACATGACAGCTCTGCCCAGGACTCCTGTAACCCACACCTCTGGGTTCACTAGCTTTAAAATTTCTTCAGGTACTGTCCCGGGATCAGCAGTAGGTAACTGTAGGAGGGCCACTTGCAGGTCCCATGCCTTGTTGGGATTAACATCCACTTGGAGTTTGTCATCTGAGAAAGTAACCTGAGCATTTAACTTGGTTAGCAAGTCTTGTCCCAACAGAGGAACAAGGCATTCAGGCACGTATAAAAACTATGAGTTAATACAGTACTCCCCACCTGGTATTCAAGAGGCTGAAAAAATTTTTTACATGTAGTCTTTCCTGACACTTCAGTAATGCTCATAATCTTGTGGGACAAAGGGACCTTTCAGGGGACATTCAGGACTGAATATGTTGCCTGTGTCCAGCAAAAATTCAGTGGGCTGTTTTCCCACAGTTATTGTTACCTGAGGCTCCTTGTAGAAGATAGGAATTTACCCAGTCTGCAATGGATCCCCTGGGACCCATCAATCTTGATCACTGTCAGCTGTGCTTACCATCTGCCAGGCCCATTTTGGTTGGTTTTGGGGGTCTTGTTCTGGGTACTCCCTCTTCCAGTGCCCATCCTTCCTGCAGTAAGCACACTGCTGAGACCCCAACTTTGTTGGCCAGCATCCTCGAGGAGGAGTTTGATTTGCTCCTTTTCTATTTGTTGGGGACCCATGGGGACTTACCTGGTAGGATTGACTTTGTGGTGGGCCTCCCAGGGCAGCAGCCAACAGGGCAGCCTGTTGCTTCATGTCTCTTTGCTTCTGCTTCTCCTGCTCCTGGTCCCAGTTATTATAGACCTTGAAAGCAACAAGTTGAGAAGTGTTCATACCCAGTCCCCCTTCTAATTTTCGGAGTTTGTGCCATGTATCAGGGGTGCTCTAGCTTATAAAAGTGAAGTTGACAATATGAGTGTTCTGGGGGTCATCTTGGTTGGTGTCAGTATGTTGGCAGTAGGCCTCATACAGCTGTTCAAGGAAAGCAGAGGAATTTTCCTTGGGGCCCTGTTGTACTTCCTGAACTTTGTGAACATTAATCTGGTTTTGGGCCCCCTTCTGAAACTCTACAATAATGCATTCTTTCATATGATCCAACTTAGCTCTGTACCCTGGGTCGTTTTGATACCATTCTGGATCTGTTCCTGGCACTGCCTGATGACTGGGGCCCTTGACTAGGTTTTCAGGCTGGAGGCTTTGAAGTCTGTCAGCTTCCTCTTTAGCTTTTTCTAATATCATCCGTCTCTCTTCAGGGGTGAGAAAGGTAGTTAACAACATATTAACATCAGCCCAATCAGGATGATGAACTGAAAGTATGGAGGTGATTAAAGTCTCCATCCACTTTGCATTCTCCCTGTAAGTAGGCATTGTACTTTTCCAATATAATAAGTCAGCTGTGGTGAATGGGACATGAGTCCAAACAAAACCTCCAGGATTCCCTTGATAATCTAAGCCAGCTGGAGCCTGCTGTAATGGGTATTGCCCTGACAGACCTGGATTAGACCCCTGGCCAAATTGTACACTGCTCCAGGTGTATGCTGGGGAGACCATTTCCTGAGGGGTACCTGTTTGCTGAGGGGCACCTGGGATGCTATCAGGTAAAGGGGGGTGTAACACAACCAGAATTTTAGGAGGTTCTGAGTTTAAAACTTCCCTAGGCTTAGATGGTGGAGTCATAAGTGACTTGTCTCTTGACTCTGGGAGGTATGAGGGAGGGGAAGATGGGGGAGGAATGGAGTCAAAATAACGGTCTTCAGAGTCCTGAAGGACACCTTTAAAGTCCACTTTCCCTTTAGGCCATACAACCATCAACCTGCTCTGTTCCTGTAAACCCTTATTTTGAAACAAAGCCATGAATAATTCTAGGTAAAGCATTTCCC
>NW_006923441.1:2157-3459 GCF_000298275.1 Orycteropus afer afer | reverse complement strand
TCAGTTCTCCTTATGTGCTCTGAAGAATTAGCTTATACTCACCCAGGAGACATCTTCAAACCCAGAATAATTTTCTCTTCTCTCAAGAAAACAGATGCACCTGGGGCCGAGGATGCTACAGATTGGCACAGGCTCGGCACCCCTTACATACCTTCAGACAAAGCAGTGTCTGAGTGCACACACAAGTCCATCCGGGGTCCATTCTGTTTCCACTGTCCTAGGATACTCATGCTCAGGGTAGAGGGTCAGGGGCCCTAAGTCCCATATAGGTCACCAATTGAAGTTGGACCAAACGTGGGTCACTGCCTTGTGCACAATCAGGCCAAGATAGTCTACACACTGAGTGATTAAGAGGAGAGAAAATTATTTATTGCAAAGTGGCAATGCAAGGAGACAGGGGCCAGTACCCAAATCTGACTTCCCAAATAGAGGTCAGGATACAGTTTTGTAAGCTTCAGGAGAGGGGGGTTATACATATACATAAAAACTTCAGGAATTTGGGTGTGAATTAACTGAGGATTGGCTGAAGCTTCTTTTGCCTCAGTTCAAAGGGACAATCGATTTTTAATGCACTGTGCTTGCACACTGGATGAGTCACATCGGCTTCCTGTCATCAGCTGGTTGGGGCTTGGGCAGAGGGGAGAATGTAAGTTCCCAGCAACTTTGTTCCTGTTTGTCTCTCTGCACATGTCTGAGGGCCAAAGTTAATGTTCAAGTTCTCTCCTGAAACACATTAACATACTTGTCACCTGTTTCTAGGGGGATAACATAGAGAGGATGTGTGAATTGACCTTTCATTCCATTCAGTTCTTAAGGAACTGAGTTATGGTGTTTACTTGTCTGCCTCCAACCAAGGTAACAGGATGTGGACTGAGCTTTGATTCATGAGGTATTGTGTCTGCCTATCTGTCTTAACCAGGGTGGGGGGTGATAGTTGAGCTTTCATTCTATTCAGTTCTTAAGGAACTGAATTATCATATTTACTTATCTGCCTTCAACTGGGGGTGCAGGCTGAACTTTGATTCCACTTGGCTTCTGCTGGCCTTGGTTTTTGAAATCATCCTCCTGCTAAGTGTTCCTTTTGTACTGGCCCCACGTAAGTGTGGGATAGGTAGTTACTCACAGAAGCAAATGCTGTCAGTCCTCCATAAATAACACCTCCAATCCCTTTACCATTGTCTTCCTCCTGGCTCATGAGGGCTTTGACTTCTGAAAGTCTACACTTACATCTATTAATTGGAGTACTACCCTCAGGCTTCTGCAGCCTGATTTGCCTGCATACCTGGAGAGCCAGAAGTACCT
>NW_006923441.1:0-707 GCF_000298275.1 Orycteropus afer afer | reverse complement strand
AAAAATTATAAATGCATTTACCGCTTGACCAAGCAGTTCCACTTCTAGGCATCTATCCAAAAGATATACTAGCAAAAATACAAGGTGACATATACAAAAAACTATTGCAACACTTTTTTTTTCTCTTTTGGATAAGGTATTATTATTTATATTTTTTCCAGAAGTCTTTTTTTTTTTTTAAATAGTGATATGGGTGAAAGTTTGCAGAGCAAATTCATTTTCCATTAAACAGTTCATGCACATTTTGTTTCATGACATTGACTGCCAACCCCATAATATACAACTGTCTTCCCACTTCCTCCACATGGTTACCTTTTCTCTGTGTCCTTCTTTCCTATGCATCTCTGAGCTGTCTCACAGTACAAATGCTGCCCTTCTGATCTCGCATGGTTGATTGTTCAAAGGAGTGTACCTACTGGTATAAATATTTACTTTGTGGGCCTGTTCTTTAGCTAGAAGCCATGAGAGTAAGTTCAATTTCAAGCCCAAAGGGTGACTTGGGCCACAGTTTCTGGGTTTAACCAATGTCTATCAGACTATCAGACTAGTAAGCCTGGTCTTTTTTTTTTCAAATTGTGATTTGGGTGAAAGTTTACAGACCAATTGTTTTTACATACAGTAGCTCATATAAACTTTGTCTCATTACATTGACTACAATTTACTACAATGCAATGGTTCCCCTCCCTCTACCTCCCCATAGTTACCTC
>NW_006923440.1:43335-45532 GCF_000298275.1 Orycteropus afer afer | reverse complement strand
GAAAATGAAAATCCTCACAACTGGACTAATAAGCAACATCATGATAAATGGAAAGAAGATTGAAGTTGTCAGGGATTTCATTTTACTTGGATCCACAAGCAATACCCATGGAAGCTGTTGTTGTTATGTGCCGTCGAGTCAGATCCGACTCATAGTGACCCCTCCTTGGGTTTCCGAGGCAGTATCACTACAGAAGTAGATTGCCCAACCTTCCTTCGGAGGAGTGGCTGGTGGGTTTGAACCTTCTGGTTAGCAGGCAAGTGCCTTAGGCACTACACTACCATGGAGGCAGCAGTCAGGAAATCAGACGTCGTATGGCACTGGGCAAATCTGCTGCAAAAGACCTCTTTAAAGTATTGAAGAAGACTAAGGTGTGCCTAACCCAAGCCACTATATTTTCAATTGCCTTATATGCATGTGAGAGCTAGATAATAAATAAGGAATACTGAAGAAGAATTGATGTCTTTAAATTGTGGTATTGGGGAAAAATACTGAAAATATCACGGACTGCCATAGTATCAAACAAATCTGTCCCAGAAGTATTACAGCCAGAATGCTCCTTAGAAGCGAGAAGAGCCAGACTTCTTCTCACGGACTTTGGTCATGTTGTCAGAAGGGACCAGTCCCCAGAGATGTTTACCGCGCTCGGTAAAGCAGAGGGTCAGAGAAAAAGGGGCAGACCCTCAGCGAGACGGTTGACACTGGCTGCGACGGTGGGCTCAGCACAGCAAGGCTGTGAGGGTGACGCGGCACCGGGCAGCGCTTCGTTGTTTACACAGGGTCAGCAGGAGTAGGCACCTAACAACAACAACAAACCTTGGGACATGGCCATAGGGAGGGGTCTACGAGGTCTAGTTATTGGCTCACTGTTTACACCTTCTTTGAAATTGACTTCGCTAACAAATCTTGTTAAACATAGTATTAGCCTTGCATTCACTCAGTTATTCAGTATTCATTACTATACCCATTCCAACTTAGAGCCTTCCTTCCCTTTGTTTACAGTGCTCTTACCCTCAGCTATTTGCACAGAGCGCTCCTTACTTTATTCTCTGCTAAATGTCACCTCCTCAGAAAGGCCAAGTAATTGGCCAGTCATAGTCCTTCTCTAATTCTTTTCCCTGCTTTATTTCTTACCTTTGCACTTGTCTCTACCTGATATTATATATGTTTACATGTCTTGTTGGCTGTCTCTCTGCTAGAATGTAAGTTGTTTGAGACCAGAGGCTTTGCTATTTTATTCACTATTGTATTCCAGGGATTAGATTGAGCACCTACCTCAGAAATCTGGCCATTGCTGATTGGATCAGGGAAAGCATGTAGCTGGGGAGGAAACCAATCTAGAAGTTGGGTTGAGCCAATCAGATGTTTAGAGAACTTGAATGTCAAATATAAGGAATGTAGTTGGGTAGTGTTGATTATATAGTTACACAGTCATATAATGGCATACAAATTCTACCAGGGCAAGTCAGAGCCACATATTTGTAGAAGTTGTGGCAGTGGAGAGGAAGAAGCTGGTCTTGGCAGTGGAGAGGAAGATGGGGCACCGGGAAGTGAGAAGCAGGTCAAAGAACCACCAAGCCTCAGAGGAATGGAAAGGCCTTTCCAGTGATGCAGCCCAGCTGTCTGCCTGAATTTCTGTTCCTTGTCATTTTCCTGTAGGATTTCAGCACAAACCCTGTTTCTGAGCTTCACTGAGTTTCCGTTCATTGTATCCGCATGCTTTTGGACAGTGCTGTTCAATAGAACTTTCTGTGAAGATGGAAATGTTCTATTTATCTGTGCAATACCCACTACCCATCTGTAGCTACTGAGCACTTGAAAAGTGATTAGTGTGCCCGAGGAACTGAATGTTTAATTTTATATAACTTTAATTAAACTAAATTTGAATAACCACATGTGGCTAGGAAGAATAATCAACAAAAGACAATGAAAGAATGGGAATAAAAGGAGGAAAACCATAATGATGTCATGGAACTCAAGTAGAGAGTGGTCTTCAACATCAAAAACTGTAAGAATCTTAAAGAAGATGATTTTGGTAAATTGTTTTTACATGGGGAAAAACCTGAATTCAAACAAACAGGGGCTAAACAAATTGTGAAACAAGATGAGAAAATTCATTCAAAGGCAAACTAACCATCCAAATAATGGAAGTAAATATTAAAGTCATGAGAAGATGTTTATGATGTGTTGATAAATT
>NW_006923440.1:38496-42900 GCF_000298275.1 Orycteropus afer afer | reverse complement strand
CTTTCCTACAGTCAACCAGACCTGGAAATGGACTAAAAGCTGCTTGGAATCCATTCCTGTCTTCCGAGGTTGGATTCTTAGGATGCTAACTTACAGTTATATTTTAGAGACCACTAGGTGGCGCTCTGTGCCTGTGACCAGGTGTAGGCACGTCGGAGTAATTCAAGTATGGATTTATCACTTATTTTCAGGAATATACTGTAGCCTTCCTTTATGTGTGTAACACAGTGTATGTATGATAGCATTTAAAGTAACTCCTTTAGTAGCACCAACACAATAACAGCTGTGTGTATATATGCACCTGTATGTATACTTCCAGTAAATTCACAACATAAAAGCAACTTCTTTGTTTAGTGTTGAATTCTCTAAGAATCTCTGGTTCAGTCTGAACAAAAAGAATTCCACGTCTGAGCCAGATTGTGAGTGGGTTAGGTAAAACCACGTCAAGTAACTAAATTTATGGAAATGAAATGGTTTTATTTTTAATCCACAGATTATTAACCAACTTTTATTTGGCATCGAGTTGAGGCCTTCAATACAAAGACTGTCAATGGTTTGGACACTGAGGTGTATAGTCATCAAAGTGCTCTGTACTGAAACATCAGCTAATGACCCACCCGCACTGAGGAGCAGTAGCAATGCATTTCCAGGCCATTCCTAAGAGCTTACTTAAAGATCCAGGCTGAGCCATTATTTGGAACCACAGGTACATGGTGCTTAATGCCCACAATAAGTTTTGTGAGAGAGGACGTTAAGTGGTTTGGACATTGTGCGAACACCATGTTAGAACCTCAGGGGCGCCTGCTTCCAGTCCTTGTCGCCACTGCTCAGCTGTTGCTGCTGGTGGAGGCTGGAGGAATGACAGGCAGCAGTGGGAGCGGGAGGAGAGCAAGACCAAGCGAGGAGGGAGCGGGGCGTGCCCAGCCCTGCCTGCATTCCACCCCCTGAGCAGCAGGAGCAGCCCGGCCTCGAAGCCCATCCCTGATGCCTCCTGCTCACCACACAGAGCCCGAGATCCCACGCAGAGCCATGGCCTCTGCCTCACCTGCCTGTATCTCACTCGCTGTCCACTGCGGCAAGAATCTGGCTTTTGGGTCTTTAAAACCATTAGTGGGAAATATTATTAAACAAAAGGAAAACTGGTTTTTTTTTTTTTTCCAAAAGAAAACAAAACTTAAGGGACCACCGAAATATATGCCATCAGATGTTGTCTGAACAAAAAAGTGTAGAGACTCACAAGGAAAGGTTTACATATGGAAGGAAACTTTCTTTGTTGGTTACCAGGGTAGGAGGGGAGGAAACACTGCAAAAAAAAAAAAAAAAAAAAATTCACTTTAGTTTTGTGTATTTCACTGTACATAAGTTATATTTCAGTAAAATGGTTGTTTTTTGAAAGTATACTCAGCCACTCCCAGAGGCATGAAAGTATAAAGCCAGTCTGCAAATAGAAAAGAAAGTCTACCTTTTAATACAGAAATAGCATCACCTGAAAATGCTCATGCTTAATATACAGCTATATCATCTATATCTGTATATGTTGACTCTGGGTTTCCAGGGAGTTTTTTGAAAATTGGATTTCCCTTCTCTCCCTCTTTTAGTTTTCAATGCCCGTTTAGAGTGACACTAAGATTTTCTTTGATCACATTCCCCTGTTTTTAAATTTTAAACTGTTAGCATCAAGAAGATAAAATATACCAGATTATTACTGCCAGGTCATCTGTGGACTCCCCCGGGATAGCAGGAGTGCATTTGTATTACTTTTCTACTCTGAAAAGCAGTATCACTCAAAAATTCCTCAAAGCTGTATGCATCGGAGTTTTCATGTACTTAGGATCCAATAAATCAGCAAAAGAATTAGCTTTACGGATGTGCCTTATGGATGTGCCTTCCCTATAAGCCATAATAGCGCACCATGCTATTGCTGCTGTTAGTTACTGAGTGGCGTCGAGTCCAGTCGATGCCATGCCCTCAGCTTACGCCAACCCCATGTGTGCAGAGTAGAACTGCTCCAGAGGGCTTTCAAGGATGTGGCCTTTCGGGAAAAGACCAGCAGGTTTGTCTTGCGAGGTGCCTCTGGGTGAATTTGAACCGCCAACCTTTCGGCTCATTGTCCAGCACTGAGCAGTCTGTGCCAACCAGGGACTACAGCAGGGCCACTGCCCTTTCACCTTTGGGCTGATATCAGCCACAAGCCAGTTACGTTAGGACAGATCAAACACGTATGGAAAGGAGGAACTTCTGAGCTTCAATGCACATCAAGTTAGGCTTTGTCCTTTCTAACACCCTCATGATTTCCCAAAAAGCCTAAGACATCAATTGGTTCATGGGTACTAGTGGGCAAAGTGGGAGCTCTGGTGGCACAGTGCCTAAGGCATGTGACTGCTAACTAGAAGCTGGTGGTTCAAACCCACCAGCCACTCCTCGGAGGAAGGTTGGGCAATCTACTTCCATAGTGATACTGCCTTTGAAACCCAAGGAGGGGTTGCTAGGAGTCGGATCCGACTCCCTGGCAGTGAGTTTGTGAGTGGGCAAAGTCAACATATCTTAAAAGATAAGAACCCAGACGCCACCCGTTTTGAATTTCTTCTTTTGCTCCAGGTACAAAATGTATAAACTGAACCAGGATCTGCTTTCCGAGGAGAAGCCGGCTAGCTCACTGCCTCTTTTCCAAGTCCTCCACGCACTCGGCTGTGGGAATTCATCTACTAAGGCTGTTATAACAAATTACCACACGGGTTAGTGGCTTAAGACAACAGAAATGTATTGTCTTACTGTTCTGGAGGTCAGAAGTTCAAAACTGGTTTCACTGGGGCTAAATTTAGGTGTTGGCCGGCTGTTTTTTTCTAGAGACTCTGAGGGGAACATTTCTTTCTCTACCTTTTCAGCCTCTAGAGGACCCCTGTATTCGTTTTAAAATGGCCTCTGTCTGCATTTTCAAAATACATCACTCCAGTCTCTGCTTCTGTCCCACACGCTGTCTCCGACTCTGTCTCTTCCTGTGCCCCTCCTGAAAGGACCATTGTGATGCTATGAGGCCACCGGGGTAACCAAGATACCTCCATCTCGAGATCTTCAGTTTAACCACAAGGGCCAAGTCCCTTCTGCCATATAAGGTGACATTCACTGGTTAAAAGGACCACGATGTGGACATTTCTTGGGGAAGGCATTATTCAGCCTACCAAAGCAACGCAAGCCAATACCAAGTGTTCCTTCGACCCTTACTTCTTGTCCCCCATCTCTTCTGCCATGTCTTTCTTTTATGTGCCCAGATGGAAGATGGTAGATGTCAAGATTTAAAATTAGGAAATGCCACATAAGCCTGAAGCCATATACTCCAAACCAATCATTTACTGAAGAGCCATGCACCAGGCCACTGAGCATTAAGCATTTATTAATAAAGTCAGACACATCTACATTTCGTTGTTCCTTAATTTCAGTTCCTTAGAGCCTCACAAGAGAAGTTAAAGCAAAACTTGTGAGTTTCTTGCTCAGACTAATAGAATCACATCATCATTCTCAACCTCTCATGCAACTGATCCCAATAAGTGACCAGGTATGGTCATTCTGCACCAATACAAAGGAGCAACTTCCAAACACTGGACCTCAAAGCTCACTTGATGCTGGCTAAACTGACACACATAAAGAGAAATTGCACTTCAAGGAATCAGAACGTTAAGTGGGGACCCAAAACAGCAGATTTCTTAGTTTCTCTCAAGTTCGGTTCATTGGAGCTGGACCTCTTTGGTTTGAATACTATATAAATGTTGGAAATGCTTGGGAAATACCATGGAGAGCAAGCCAGAATGCTAAATTCTTATTCTGAGCAGAGTCTTGTCAGGTCAACACTTCGTGCTAATATAATGACCACCATGGTAAGAAGAACACACGGTGCTCTGGGTACTGTGTTCAGTCCTTTCATTCATGATGTAGTCCTCACCATAATTTTATGAGTATTCACATTTTAAGGATCAAGAAACCAAGACATGGAAGAAGAACCAAGTAGGAGGTCTCATACTCCCAGATCTCAAAACCCTATACAGTCACAGTAGCCAAAACAGCCTGGTACTGGTACAACAACACACAGACCAGTGGAACAGAACTGAGAACCCAGAAACAGATCCCTCGACCTATGGTTTTTCACAAACCTAAGATTTTTCACAAATGACTGAAATCCATTAAATTGGCAAGAGGTGGTCTCTTTAACAAATGGCTGGCAAAACTGGCTATCCATTTCCAGAAAAATGAAACAAGATCTGTACCTCATACCATACACAAAAACTAACTCCAGATGGATCAAAGACCTAAATGTGAAACCTAAATTTATAAAGTTCCTCAAGGAAAAACTAGGGGCAAATTTAGGGTCCTAAGCTCTGGTAGTGTAGTGCCTAAGGCATTTGACTGCTA
>NW_006923440.1:36362-37606 GCF_000298275.1 Orycteropus afer afer | reverse complement strand
TAATGTAGAATCTGCAAAACACTGCATAATATGGATGAACTTGGAGGGCATTATGCTGAGTGAAATAAGTCAATCACAGAAGGACAAATATTGTACTAGTCCACTTTTGTAAAAAGTGTAGGAAACGTTTATATACGGAAGGAAACTTTCTTTGTTGATTACCAAGGGTGGGAGGGGAAGGGAGGGAACACTGCAAAAAAAAAAAAAAAGAAAAAGAAAAAGAAATGCATTGACCCATGTCACTTTAGTTTTGTGTATTTCACTGTCCATAAATTATATTTCAATAAAATGCATTGAAGAAAGAGAAGGAGGAGAAGGAGGAGGAGGGGGAGGGGAGGAGGACATGGTTTTCATGTCGAAGTATAAAAAGCGTAGATGAGAAATGGGAAGGTAACCTATCTTTTCTCTTGTTATCTTTAATTGTATAGGCAAGACATACTCATTTCAGAAAAACAGAGGCATGGATAGGAAAAACATGTGGACTTCTATCATCCAGTTACAATGGCTGTTGATATTTTTTATAAACAAAGCCCTGGCTATTATATTTTACAGAAGTGTGATCACACGTTACATACATTTTTATAAAAAATTTTCTCTTTATGTCAATAAATACATTTCCATTTTGAATGGGCATGTAATATTTCTTTGTAAAGATATATCATGATTCATTTCATTAAATCCCTATCGCTGTACGTTTAGTGTGTAAATGTTTTTAAGACTCAAACATCAAAGTAGATGTTTCCTCCTTTTATCATCTTCTCTGGGAGAATACAAAAGCAGTGATGACTCTGGTCTGTTCTCAGGCTGAGAAACACACTAAATTCAGGAGTTATTAGTTTCTTTTCTTCTTGATGACTTATCTCTGTCTACTTCTCTATATACTGTCTATATATTCTGTCTTCCTCACAGAGCTGATAATTAGGAGGGATATATAAACACATCTGTGAAAAATCCTAGAAAAGAATAAATGCTACCAAAAATAATTATGATTAAAATTTTCCCCACTCTATGTTTCAAATGAACAATGATGAGGCATAACTCAGCCTGATTAAAAGGGGGCCACCTGCTGAGTTCTCTACCACTGGAAGGTTCATCTCCATCACTAGACCATCTCTGGCCAATCAGATTCCAGTCTCTCAGTTGCAGGGTCTACTTCTGCTGATACTCTATTAGCCCAGGTTAGTATGATTCTCCTGCGCCCTCAAGGCAGATTAATAACATAGACAGTCTCCCCTGAAAGTGCC
>NW_006923440.1:34661-35322 GCF_000298275.1 Orycteropus afer afer | reverse complement strand
GAGGCAGCCCCATGAATTTGGACTTCCAGCCTCCGAAACTGTGACAAGATAAATTTCTGCTTGTTGAAGCCACCCACTTATGGTATCTCTGTTAAAGTAGCATTAGAGAACTAAGACAGAATTTCATACTGGGAGTGAGGTGTTTCTTTAACAAATACCTAAACATGTAATTGGTTTTGGAATTGAGTAATGGGTAGAGGCTGGAAGAGTTTTAAGATGCTGAATAATAAAAGCCATGAAGAGATTGTTGTAGAATTATGGACATCAAAGACAATTCTGGTGAGGGCAGAGGAGGAAGTAAGGAGAACTACAGGAAGTCTCTTTTGTCTTAAAGAATACATATGGTACCAGAGACAGAATGCTGCTAGAAATGTGGACGTTAAATGTGCTCTTGGTGAGGTTTTAAAAGAAAATAATGAATATTTGATTGGACAATGAAGTAAGGGCAATACTTTCTTTTTTAAAAATACATTTTATTGAAATATAATTTATGTACAAAACTAAAGTGACATGGGTCAATGCATTTTTTTTTTTTTTTTGCAGTGTTCCCTCCTACCCCTCCCACCCCTGGTAACCAACAAAGTTCCCTTCCATATATAAACCTTTCTTTGACTTTTTACAATAATGAACTAATACTATATTTGTCCACCTGTGATTGACT
>NW_006923440.1:5611-7309 GCF_000298275.1 Orycteropus afer afer | reverse complement strand
GTAAGTAGGGGACAGACATACGAATATATTTATGTCGCTTTAAACCATGATGAACAGCTGATGCCTAGAGCAGAGGCCATAAATGGAGAGCTCAAGGTTCCACAGCTTGAGGCAGGTGCCCGAAGAAATCCTCCTTTCTTTTACAGCAATCAGAACTGGGAGCAACACGCAGTATGAGGACCACAGACGGCGGCTGTGCTGCGTGGGCTGCTGCCTCTCCTCTGAACCGCTCCCAGCAAGGGAGCCATTTACTGTCATCAGACTGAGGGCTGGGTCTGGGAAGGCAAACAGTCACTGCTCATTTGTTTATAGCAGCCATTCCAGCTTTAATCTTCATTCGTATCTTCTAACTGGGGGATTGGGAACTCCTTCCTCCCTGGATGTGGCTTCTTCCTAAAGTCCTTCATCCAGTTGGCAGCACAGCTATGTTTCTGGGGTTTTGAAAATGGTCTTCAGCAAAAGCAATCTTCCTTTTCTATTGTGCCAGCTACTCAATCTTCCTCTTTAAGTCTCCTTACTGGCTGCCTGCTGCTTTCTCAATCAAGCTGTGGTTCTCCTGGTTTATCAGCCTCTCCATCAGGGGCTTAAATTTACTATTACAGGTTTTTTTTTTTTTTTCCCCCTTTAACTGGTGCCTTCTCCAGTGCCAGAATACATCACCTTCCCTCTAGAAGTGAGTAGCCAGGAATAGGCATAAGGCGGTGTTCACAGTTCATGATTTGGGCACCTATATGTGTATGGAGTGGGTAGAGGAGGCTGCCTATAACTCTTTTATATCTAGTTATTTTCTTTTTTTTCTTTTTTCAAATGACTGACAATGTCAATGGGCCATATATACATCGTTCCATCCTGATTCTGCCAATGCCAGTAGGTCTTTCTTGTTTACATAGCCAGGAAACAAGTTTTAAAGAAATGAGACAAGCCAATACTATCTTTGACTATAGTTTTCAAAAGATTAGAAAATATGATAATAATGAGAGTGTTACCCTGAATTCCCCAAGTATATTAGGAAAGCCTCTAACAAAGTACTCATACCTAATATAATGTAAAATATAATATATATATGTTGTTGTTGTTGTTGTTATTTTGCCATCGAGTTGGCCCTCACTCATAGCGACCCCTCCCCTCCTTGGGTTTCCGAGGCAGTATCACTACAGAAGTAGGATAATATAATTTAACAATATGTGTATGTTGTGGTTGATTGAATTATTCATCTCAATTCTTCATTGCTCTATGGTTGTAATATGGTCTCATGCTAGATGAAATATATATTTTCAAGGCCTTGACTTTGGGCATTGCTTGGCCAATGGGATTTTAGTGGACACAAGGCAACCAAACACTTGAAATCTGCTTGCACACAGTAGGGCTTGCTTTCTTGGCCTCCTGCCTTTTGCTGCAAGAAGAATGTTCCATGGAAAGCTTAAATTTGCTATTGCAGATTTTTTTTTTTCAACTGGTGTCTTCTCCAGTGCCAAAATACATCACCTTTCCACTAGAAATGGGTGGCCTAGTATAGGCATAAGGCAGTGTTCACAGTTCATGGTGCAGGCACCTATATGTGAGACAAGTAACTCAGACCAATGGCAGCTTGGAACCAAGTCCCACTGACTTGGCTTCCATTAGGTGAACCCTGGTGATCTGCAGTCCCTGAGTGAGAAATATGTGCTATGTTTTATGTCACTGAGGTTGTTATGGGTA
>NW_006923440.1:3727-5031 GCF_000298275.1 Orycteropus afer afer | reverse complement strand
GTCTAATGTCCTGACTGCTGCTTCCATTGGCATCGATTGTAGAAACCAAGCAACGTGAATTCCTTGACAACCTCAATCTTCTCTCCATTTATTGTGATGCTGCTCATTGGTTCAGTTGTGAGGATTTTTGTGTTCTTTAACTAATACACATATATAAATCTGTGGGAGTAAAACACTTTATTTTGCTGCACTTTGTCCACTTTTAGGAGTCCCAATGATTAGCATGCTTGGATGCTAACTGAAAGTTTGAAGGGTCACGTCAACCCAGAGGCATGCTGCAAGAAATGCAACATGATCTACTTCTGAAAAGTTAGTCATTAAAAACCCTATGGAGCACAGTTTGACACACACAGGGTCACCATACATCAAAATTGACTTGACAACTAGGTTTTTGGCTGGTTTTGTCCCCTTTTAGGAGAAATATTCCTAAAATAAACTAGGGATTTCTGTATTAAGAAAACACCCTCAAACATCTCCTTAGCATATCCTGGGATAGCCCACACTCCATGCAATCATTTCCATTACTATCTACAACCTCGCAGAGGGAAGAGTAACGCTCTCTGTATGGCAATGCATTAGAGCTTACATCCTAAAGCACTTGGTTTGTGGACGGCTGCCATCTTCAACGGGAGCCTAACTCCGTTTTGAGTCTTGATGTAAGTTCAGACCCCATTTGAGTTCTTTATGTTACTTCCCCAGTGATTGCTGGCTGTTAAACCAGCAGTGTGGCTATGCCTTGCAATAAGGGCACAGAGGTGACATCTTCTGACCTCCTCTAACTTCACAAGAAGGAGACAAAATCACCATCAACAGCCCAAAGCTTATTCCCATGAGACCAGACATGCCGCCACCCTCCAGCAGCCTTCCCTCCTTCTCTGATGGGTTCCATAATTCATTGCAATGGCCACACAGAACTCACAGATAATACTCACAATTATGGGGTTTATTAGGGAAGTAACGGGCTACAACTCGGGATCAGCTATGCTCTCAGAATACAATTTTTTGATCAAGACAGTCTCCCCTCTGCTATGCCCTCACGCTCACCTCTCTGGCCCTTGGCCTCTTGGCATGGTTTCTGCTCTTCTTGGGCAAGTGTTACAAAGGTCTTTTAGCTGTGCCATAGGTACACCTAGGTGCACCCTACTCTGTCAGCAAGCCCTCTGTCCAAAGGCATTCAGCTTTCTCACTCCATGGGCCGGGCAAGCCTGCCACTCTGTCTTGTGCATCTTAGTTCAACTGTTGCTGTCTCTCAGCCAGACATCTCTGCCAGGCATTACTGCCCAGGAGGTGCAGTGCAGGGATCT
>NW_006923440.1:2594-3114 GCF_000298275.1 Orycteropus afer afer | reverse complement strand
AATCAGACATACGTTATCTAATTTAGGTTAAATGTAGGGAGTCCTGATATTGTCTTGTAAACACCTTGTGGCTATGACTCAGGGTTGCATGATACCTGGACCACTGTGTAGCCAAGTAATCAAAGCCCCTGTAACCCCCTTTAACCTGCAGTTATGTATGTATCCCAATCACGGTCCTTTCCCTGCTTCTGTAGTCCCACCTGTGACAGTGATGGATTGACTTCCCACCCATCATGATCTTGTGATGATTTGCTTTGTTTGCTCTCACATGTAAGGAACTCCATGACAATGATTCAGCAGGCTCCGTTGGCCTCTACTGTGTGCATGCTGACAGTTTGCCTCATCTGGGTGATTATGTTTGTTTCGTCTTTGTCCCATTTAAGGCTAATAAAAGGGTCTCTATAGAGCATGTTTGAATCTGGGGTCTTGTACCCTAGCACAATTCTATGCAATGACGATCTTGAACCATTAAGAAATTGAACATAGCTAGCATGTTGTTCTTATCAGAAATAATCCCATC
>NW_006923440.1:0-473 GCF_000298275.1 Orycteropus afer afer | reverse complement strand
TGCCTGGTGTTGGGCCATGCTCACAGTGGTTGCTATTCTTGAGCCTGTTGTTGTATTCGCTGTGCCAGTCCATCTCATTGAAGGTCTTCCTCTTTCTCACTGACACTCCACTTTACCAAACATGAGGTCCTTCTCCAGGGACTGGTCCCTCCTGATGACATGACCAAAGTATGAGAGACCAAGTCTTCCCTTCCTTGCTTCTGAGGAGCATTCTGGCTGTACTTCTTCCAGGACAGATTTGCTCATTCTTCTGGCAGCCCATTGGTATTTTCAGTATTCTTCACCAACATCACAATTGAAAGACATCAACTCTTCTTTGGTCTTCCCTATTCTTTTTCCGGGAGTTCTGGTGGTGCAGTGCCTAAGGCATTTGAGTGCTAACCAGAAGGCTGGCTGTTGAAACTCACCAGCCACTCCTCGGGAGGAAGATTGGCCAATCTACTTCCGTAGTGATACTGCCTCGGAAACCCACG
>NW_006923439.1:44862-47412 GCF_000298275.1 Orycteropus afer afer | reverse complement strand
AAAGTGAATTTGCTCTATAAATCTTCACCCAAATCACAATTAAAAAAATAAATAAATAAAATAAAATAAATGTGCATAATCCACAACTGTGTGTATACATAAGAAGATATTTGAAAAGAGAAGACTATGGGGAACTTTTAACTTTGTTCAGATTATTAAAATATAAAATATAAATCAGCTTTGAATAGACAGTCCTCCAAAGAAGATATGTTGTTGTTGTTGTTGTTATATGCCGTCGAGTCGGACCCAACTCATAGCGACCCTTCCTTGGGTTTCCAAGGCAGTATCACTACGAAAGTAGATTGCCCCATCTTCCTTCCGAGGAGTGGCTGGTGGGTTTGAACTGCCAGCCTACAGGTTAGCAGTCAAGTGCCTTAGCCACTATGGTACCAGAGCTCCCAAAGAAGATATACAAATGGCTAATAAGCACATGGAGCTCTGGTAGCAATTCTGATGTTGTATTCTTCTTCATATAATGCAGTTTCTAAAATTATTAGGTCAATATACAGATTGAGTAAGTATAATGAAAGGATACAACCCTGATGCCCACCTTTCCTAATGTGAAACCATGAAGTATCTCCTCATTTTTTCTAAGGACTGCCTCTTGGTCTATGTATAATAGAGAAATGCAAATGAAAAACACAATGTCATATCTATCACTTCACACCCACTAACTCACTACTTTCGAGTCAGATCCAACTCATAGTGACCCTTGCTTGATTTCTGAGGCAGCATCACTACAGAAGTAGACTGCCCAATCTTCCTTTAAAGGAGGGGCTGGTGGGTTTGAACCACCAGCCATCTGGTTAGCGGTCAAATGTCTTAGGCACTATGCCACCAGAGCTCCTTCACACCCACTAGTTAGCCATTATTTTTTTTTATAAAAAGGGAAAATAACAAGCATTATCAAGGATGTGGAGAATTTAGAACACTTATCAGATGCTGGTCCGAATGGAAAATGGTGCAGCAGCTTTGATATTTCTTCAAAAAGTTAAACAGAATTAACATGTTGTTGTCATTGTTATTATTGCTGTTGTTAGGTGCCATTGAGTCATCTCCAACTCATAGGGACGCTATGTACAAAAGAATGAAACACTGCCCAGTCCTGTGCCAGCCTCATGATCCCTACTATGTGTGAGCCCATTGTTGCAGACACTGTGTCAATCCATCTCGTTGAAGGCCTTCCTCTTCTTCACTGACCCTCCACTTTACCAAGCATGATTTCCTTCTCCAGACAATGGTCCCTTCTGATGATCTGACTTAAGTAGGTGAGATGAAGTCTGGCCATTCTTGCTTCCAAGGAGATTTCAGTTGCACTTGTTTCAGGACAGATTTGTTACTACTTTTACTGGTCCACGGTACTCTTAGAATTCTTCTCCAACACCATAACTCAAAAGCTTCAACAGTCCTTCGGTCTTCCTCATTCACTGTCCAGCTCTCACATGCGTAAGAGGTGAATAAAAATACCATGGCTTGGCACGTCACCAAAGAGGATATTCAGGCAGCCAACAAACATGAAGAAATGCTCACGATCATTAGCTATTAGAAAAATGCAAATCAAAACAACAATTAGATACCACATGGACCCAGCACTAGTAGCAAAGTGCAACAAGACAGAAAATAACAAATGCTGGCAAGGATGCAGAGAGAATGGGACTCTCATACACTACTGGTGGGACTGTAAAATGTTACAACAACTGTGGAAAGCAGTATGTCAATTCCTTAAAAAGATGGAGCTAGAAATAACATTTGACCCAGCCATTCCATTACTAAGTATATATCCTAAAGAAGTGACAGCCAGGACAAGAACAGAGATCTACACACTCATGTTCATCACAGCACTATTTACAATAGCCAAAAGAT
Organism: Orycteropus afer afer; assembly: GCF_000298275.1. NCBI lineage: Eukaryota > Metazoa > Chordata > Mammalia > Tubulidentata > Orycteropodidae > Orycteropus > Orycteropus afer. The sequence goes on along the minus strand of NW_006923439.1, from coordinate 45,549 downwards.
AGAAGCAAGCTAGGTGTCCATCAACTGAAGAATGGATAATCAAACTATGGTACATACACACAATGGAATATTACGCAACCCTAAAGAATAAAGTAGAATCTGCAAAACACCACATAACGTGGATAAACATGGAGGGCATTAGGCTGAGTGAAATAAGTCAATTACAGAAGGACAAATATTACATAAGTCTGTCATTGGTAAAAAGTCAAGGAAAGGTTTATATATGAAAGGAAATTTTCTTTATTGGTTACCAGAGGGTGGGGAGGGAACACTGTTAGATAGGTAGAGATAAGTATTGATTTGGGTGAGAAGAAGGGCAATGTACCAAATGTGAGTAATCAACATGGTGGCATTGAGGAAAAGGAAGACAAAGAGAGGTACATAGGAGGTACAGACAACAAAGATGAACTCTTTTGTACATACAGTACTGTGTTATCAGTAAAGGCAAACATGAATAGATGGTTGGACAGCTGAACTATTAGGTATGTTTATGTAGGGGGGAGTGTGCCCAACACCATATATAGGGTTGGTAGACAATGTTTCTACAAGTATAATTGTATGTTCTGTAAGAATTCCCAGGAAGAAGGCGGGGCAAGATGGCGGACTAGGCAGAAGGATTGCACAGACCCTCTTCAACAAAGAAAAGGGAAACCAATAAATACAGACACAGAAGATAATCTTGGACCC